>NC_056580.1:3970922-4063422 GCF_018340385.1 Cyprinus carpio
TGTTATTACAGAATGTTTGTTATACCATTTTTCTTTATGCAAAATGTGTGTAAAATGGCCATAAACAGGTTTCTCTTTATATATAATGTATCTATAAACTAAATCTAATTTGCATATTAATGTGTTTTGGGGCAACATGTAATGAAAAAAGAAGTGTAATATTCATTCATTTGTTGGATCTTCCAAAATGCGTAATACATTATTTTAGTCCCGGTGTCCTCATATGAGAACATGTATGAAATCAATGTCCTGTTTCGTAACTGAAAGTCATATTTCAATTTGAAACCCCATAACAATTTCCTGAGATGTTGATTTATGACACACAGTTTAAAAATGTCAGATTTAAATGATAATTACAAAATGTTATCATATTTCCATAAGAGAGTCAGCAAATTAATATCAGACATTTTTGAAGACCAAGGAGAGGAAGTGGTCATGGTGAAACATCCAAACGTTTAGTATCTCTGAAAAGCCCTGAATGTGCTCGGTAAAGGACATCCAGACTTGTGGCATGTATAGTCTCAGAGAAATTCACTAAAATATAATGCCCTCATATGCAGATGCAGGGTCTCAGGAGGTTAAAACACCCTCGATGTGAGGCATTTGGGTGTTATGAGTCATGATGGGTGTCATTTCAAGATAAAGCAAATAGCCCTCATTTACCCATACTGAGTCACATCCATGCAGTCGTACTGTGAAAGTAGTAGTAGGTCTACAGAATAAATGACCTGGCTCACCATTTTAATACAAGGAATGATGCTCTAAAACACTAAATATTTGTAAATGACCTAAATACTCCCAATTAAGTGTGATCTAAAACGATTCTTCCTTTCATAATGGCAGTTTTTATCATTTTGGAGCAGAATGTCTGGCCTGTACCACACTCTCAGTCAGATCACTGATGAGCTCAGCACAGACGAATGCAAGCGGATCTGTTATCTGTGCGGCTCTCTTGATATGGACAAGTTCTCTACAGATCCCAGAGGCATGTTACAATCTGTACTGTTCCAAACGAGGATGGATTACGTGTTTCTCATGGAGCTCATTCTGAAAATAAAACGCTATGATCTGCTGCAAGAAGTGCTGAGCACCAACAAGAGCACGGTTGAGGGACTGCTAAAAAATGGCCATTCTGTGTCAGAATACAGGTAATGCTCTCTGATACTCTCTGTGGATCTCCAGTTATGCACCATATGGGGCTCAAGATAATGTTTTAACTGGGGCTTTGTGTTTTTAGAGTGCTGATGGCTGATGTTAGTGAGGACATGGACACAGAGGACCTGAAGTCATTGGCATTCTTACTGAGAGGAACTTTACCAGAACATAAACTGGAAAATGTCCAGGTATGATGTCCTGAAAGCTGCTTTCTTCATGTGTGGAACTGGAATGTTTCATGTGTGGAACTAAGTGTTTTTTTTTTAAAACATATATTTGCAGAGTTTTTTAGACATTGTAGTTGAGTTGGAGAAACTCGACCAGCTCTCCAGTGAGAAGATGGACTTGATCGAACACTGCCTGAGGTCCATCCATAGGGCCGATCTCGCTAAAAAGATCAGTCACTACCAGCAGACAGGTAAGAATTACCAGCTTTATGTTGTTATTGATGTTTTTGTAGATGTAACCATATTATACACTAAGTATGAGGCATGTTGTCTCATTCAGACATGTTTAGGCTACAGTATATCACTAACATGATAAACTCAAGAAGAAGAAAAAAAGTTACAAAAGCTGCCACTGGGACAGTAGAATTTGAACCATATTTACCCCTAAAGGGTTTAAGTACCTTAAAAGCATATATCTGTAAATAAAGTTGACCTATTAGTACCTAAATGCTACATATTAGTACCTTTTGAAAAGGTACTGCCCCAGTGAATTCAGTTTCAATTCAGTTCCTCTTTCCTATGTAGTTTTTTTCTGTTGCGTCATGAGAAATGAACTTTGTGGTATTTTTATGGGAAACCGAACCAGCCAGTTAATTTTTATAGGTTTCCTTTTTAAATAACTGAAATCCGTTTTTGCAGTGCTAATGACCAAACAAGGATCTTCGCCTCCAGACAGACTGCAGTTCTGCAGAATGCCATCGGTGAGATTTAATTTGGTTGCTTTGACTTAGCTTGAGCTTAAAATGTTTCCTACTTTAATAATCTTTTCTTCACACTCACTGTTTGTGTCATTCACAGCCAAACTGCTCATTTGGTGTCTCAACCGCTTCTTGTAATGTGAGGCCCATTTCCAAATTCTGTGGTGAGTTCATTCAAAAACAGACAGTATGTGGAAATACCCTAGCAGTCAAAAGTTTGGGCAAACCTCTCATGGTCTCTCTATATTTATATTCACCCCCCCCCCCCCCCCCCATTTGACTGGTAGAGTGCAGAATGTTCTGTGTAATTATATAAATATTGTTCAACTTCAGTGCATTTCTTGTCTTTTGAGCTGACATGCTTCTTTATAATTATACTAATCCCTATTATAAAACACAATAAGTTTATTTATTTGTTTATAATTTTTATAACATTTTTTAGATAAACCGACAACAGTGAAGAAGGAACTACTTTGCTCTAGTTCCTATCGTCAGGTAATTTTTAATTTAATTTTATTATATATCAAGTGTTGAACGTGGTCAATCCAGTAATCTATAACAGATCAACATGTGCTGATTTGATCTCCAGCAGCAGGAGGAAGTGTACAGTATGCGGAGTGATCCCAGAGGAGTGTGTTTAATCATAGACTGTGTCGGCACTGAAGGAGGTGAGAAATCACTGATCTTATGTAGTTTGGGGCTTGGTAAGGTTTTAATGTCTTTGAAAGAAGATTCTTATGTAAATCAAGGCTGCATTTATTTGATCAAAAATACAGTAAAAACAATAATATTGTGAAATATTGTTTTTGTAAAAAAAATTACAAATTTTGACATTTCTTCTTGTGATCAAAGCTGAGTCTTTGGTGTCACATGATCCTTCAGAGATCACTCTAATTGTTTTCTGGTCAAGAAACATTTTTATTATTATCAGTGCTAAAAACAGTTGTGTTGCTTAATATTCATGTAGAAACCATGATACTTTTTTCTGGATTATTTGATGAACATGAAGTTCAAAATAACATGAAATAATAGTCTTATCTAACAATGTTAAAGTATTTGATTTCATTTTTGATCATTTTAATGCATACTTGCTGAATTAAAAGTACGCATTTCTTTAAAAAAATCTCATTGACTCCAAACCACTGAATTGTACTGTAAATAACCGATATTAATGATTCTTTAATTTAGTTAATCAGTCACAGATTTTTTTAATCTGGTGCTATTTTTCAGTGTGGATTACATTTTTAGTACAAAACTTTATCTAAAAGTGGTTGATCCAAAAGCTACTATTCTATTGTTGTTTCTTTTCCTAGCCCAAACTTTATTTATTAATTTTTATTTTTTTGTAAGGACAAATTGTAGTTTAATCACAAAAACACAACAGGATGAGCCACGAGCCATTTCCATTTAGTAATTGTAATGACCAGTAAATTTGATAGTAGACTATTATCTAACCAGATTTTTTTTTTTTTTTAAGTGAGTTGAAAATTGCAAGTCATTTGAATGTACATATGTTTGGTGATTAGTACTATTAGTACCACTTAGTTGTGAAAGAAATCACATTACCCTTTGGTAATGGCTTGTCTTTTCCTCACAGATCAGCTGGAGCAAACATTCCAGGCCTTAAACTTTCATGTGATCACGCACAAGCTGCTGAGTGTGAGAGACGTGCAGTCCACTCTGAGGGAAGTGACTCATCAGCAGGGTCACTATAGAGCGTCTGCTTTTGTCTGCTGCATTATCAGCCGAAGCCGCTCATCAGATCTGCTGGCCACTGACTCTCACGGTCCAAGACTGGACCTGGACACTGTCAGGTGCCTCTTCACTTCAGACTCCTGCCCGGGCCTGGCGGGCAAGCCTAAACTCTTCTTTATCCAGAGCTATGATGTGTCCGAGCCTCAGAGCTGTGCTGGGTATATGGGGTGTGAAGATGAGGCGGGTGGAGAGCTGGAGACAGACGCGCCTGTGCTCTTATGCTGCAAGAGGACCATCCCGGTGGACGCGGACATCTTCTGGAGTCACTGCTGGACTAAAGGAGAACAGCTGGAGGTGCCGAACCATCAGTCTGTGTACCTGAAAGCCTTGAGATCCTCCTTAACAGAGGGCCAGAAAAGGTAAGACAAACACTTTGGAAAACGATTGGAATAATGATCTTTTTTATGTTTTTGTTGGACCCAGGGATTGATTTAATCTTTATTTATCTCTATTAAGTAAGCATTACTGAATGAATTTTTATTCTTTTCAGGAGGACACATTTGGTAGATGTGCACATGATGGTGAATCGTGCAGTATACGATCACAATCACAAATCTCCACAATCGTCTTACTTTTTAAATCTGAGACACACGCTCAGGAAGAATGTCTATTTGTCATGATTCCTCACGTTTAAGTGAAGGGAGATGATTATGCAAGAACATTTGATGTTTGAGAAACGATGATCATCACAATGATGTCGACTTGAATTGTATCAATTATGATTTGCTGTGTTTCAGTAAATAAATCTCAGGTTTTGTCATTGTAGTTTCCTATATTGTCCACATGCTGGCAGTGTTGTCCAGTGTCCACTTTTTTTTTTTTCTTATTTTATTGCTTTTAAAAAAATCTGAACTGATTGTCCTTTAAACCAATAATTTAATTTAATTTAATTAATTGTTTAAATTGGTAAAAGAAAGTTCCAAACCATATACTGATAGCTTCTCAAACAGACAGACTGTGTTTACAGTCATAGGAAACTGTATCACATTATCCAAATTCTATTATAATATATAATGGGAGACCTGGGATTTGATATATTTAGATGCAAGTGTTTACATTGTTATATGTATGTTGCTATTATTTGTATTTGATGGATATTTTTCATTCATACAGTTCAGTATTTCGCTATTTCAGTACACATATTTCAATTTTAGTCTTCATTTTTTTTTACATTATTTTTTTTAAATGCAAATATTTATATTTTATATGTATATTTATTGTCATACTGTGTGCTTATGTTTATCATTCCACGGGTGCCATTTGTATCCCTCCTGAACATCTGTGACAATGCCTTAATGAATAACTGACACCAACTTTAAAGTGTTATGTTAGACATGCTGTCTTAACACAAATCCAGTATATTTTACTTTATATTTCTGTCTATGCAGGCTATTTCCAACTTCTCCATGTTATTTTAGCAAACGTGCATTTTAAGTCAACCCTGTTACCATGATAACTGAAATTAGTTCCGTTAATAATAATAATTATAAAAATACTTAAAACAAGTATTGTCTCTTCTTATGTTGTAAATTTGACATTAAGGAATGATCTTTGACTTTCAACCCTGTTACCATGATTTTGCCAGCAGCTGGTTACTGAAAAATGGATATTGTAGCATTATCAGCATGTTCTTTCTAATAAAACCCATATGTCATGACCTCGAGCACAACGTATGGCTAAATGAACTAAAGCTCACCCTGTTACTGTCAACCATGTTACCTTAAATCACTACTTATATTACTTCTATGTAAGGGCATAGCTGTATTTATTAATTAAATTGTTTACATTTAGCTTCAAGTTTGACAATGCATGTTTAACAACAGTTGAGACATGTTAATAGCTAATACACATTATTTTTCTGATAGAACGCTGAGAGAGATTCACTTAAAAAAAAAAAAAAAAAAAAAAAAAACCTTCCAACGGCAAAATACCTAATTATTCAGAGGAATAGACCATTTATTGTTAGTTTGGTAAGTGTAGCGCACCCAGTGTGTGTGTGTGTGTAGTGTGTGTAGGTGAGACAGGAATCACTGACGCGCTGGAGCTGTTCTCGCGCTGTTCCCAGCTGCTTTGCTGCAATGGCGAAGGTGGCGCGCTGAAGAGCGCAGTTGGCCGACTTTCCCTTTGTTTTACGAAGAATTCTTGAGTCATGCACGACCATCCAGCGCTAAATCCGGCTTGAAGAAGGGCGTGGATCTTACATTTGAACATTTGATCTGTGATCCGAGCGGTCCGAAGCAAACAGCAGCCTATATGCAACCGCCCCGATACTTCTCACATCTGCATGCGATAATCGACCAGCGCCCGCCTCTCTCCTTCCAGCAGCTGATCTGAGCCGGCGAGGACCTGGAGCTGTCTGACCCAGCTGGATCATTATGGCAGAGCGCAGTTCCACCGGATTACTGATGATGATGCTGGACCCGTCGCCGGCGATCGCGATGACTCTCCCGGCGGAGGTGCGCGAGAAGCTGGCGGAGCTCGAGCTGGAGCTCTCCGAGGGTGAGTCGCTGATTTCCGCGTGCAGCCTTTCCATCTCCATGCGACATACTGAGTTTCAGAGATCGGGGTTGGATCAGATTTCCTGAAGGGTTCATGCATTATTGTGGATGCGGACTGTTGATCACATACACACCTCTCTAAATGCGCTCTGACATATCTGATCTGTCATCTGTATGTTTTTACTTCAGCCCTTCTGTACATATAAAAGCGCAGATGAAGATGGTGATAGGTGTAATGCAGGTCCAGTGCTGTGTCAGCAGTGCTTCGGATCAGAAAGACCATTCAGTCTCATTAAAAACAATGCAATACATCAGAGAATCATATGTTGGTTTAATCCCAACAGACTGTTGTCATCCTGTTGGTCACGTTGTGTGTGTGTGTGTGTGTGTGTGTTTGAAGGAGCTGGAATAAATGCAAGACTTTCAGATTCATAGTTCTGATTTTCAGGTTGTAGAACTATGGATTGTTCCAAGCGTGCTGCTCAGTATTCACACTGTGCTGTCCGGCTATGGAAATTTCAGCAAGAACCACAGCATGCTTTGCATGTCATGACCGTGCTGCAGATCTTCACTAAACATGTCATTTGCTGATAGGAATATTGATTAAACCTGTATGTTCTCATGTATAGCCTAAGTAATTTTTATCAATACATTGTCATACCATATTTCATCCTGACATGATGAAAAGTCAAAGATCCATTCTTATTACTTTTTGTATCCCACAATACCTTGACTTGTAACGAGCATCTTTAGTTATAAAAAAATAAATAAATCAGATAATAGAGATGAAGCCATCATGTCTTTATGTAATAACAGATGTGCTGAACTGCAATGGTTCTAGAACCTTTTAAACTGGAGCATGTCTTCTGTGTAAATACACAGCAGGAAGAGTTCAAACTGAACTAATTAGACCAACCATGTGCTGCTTTCTTGAGATGAGGGAAGGGAATGGGCCTATGATTTGAAGACTGTTATTTTAATGAAATTCATACAACTGCAAGGCTGTGTTTGATCATATTGTCAGAAGCAATTATGGCCAGTACTCATCCAAACCTCTACTTTGCTCATTAAAGAGATTGTTTATGTATTAATTCAGGGGCATTCATTATAATTACTAGTTCTGCTGTGTAATGATGTCTTTGTTGAGTGTTGGAGAACAGTAATACAGTAACCAAAGGGTTCAGACGAACTGAGTTTGTTCTTGTGAAGAAAGTTTAAGAATTGTGGAAATATACACTTAGGTTTGGGGTCAGTGAAGATTTTATTATTATTATTATTATTATTATTATTATTATTATTATTAGTATTATTATTAAGGAACTTAATGGTTTTATTCATTAAATTATTTATTCGTTTTCAATGTTGATAATAATCAGAAATGTTTCTTGAGCAGGAAATCAGCATTCTAGACTGATTTCTGAAGGATCATGTGACACTGAAGACTGGAGTAATGATGCTGAAAATTGAGCTTTGATCACAGGAATAAATTGAATTTTGAAATAAATTCAAATAGAAAAGTGTTATTTTAAACTGTAATAATATTTCACAATATTACTGTTTTTCACTGTATTTATGATCAGCAGCCTTATAGAGACTTCTTTCAAAAACATGAAAAAATCTTACCGACCGCAAACTTTTGAATGGTAGTTTAAACATGGACAAAGTATTAACCACTTAACTGGCAAAAATCTATGAAGTGCTCAAGTTCTGACCCATATTTCATTCGATTAGCTCTGGGACGGCAGCACCAGACCTAGTTTCTTGCAGGCTGAGGGAAGTTTCACTGTTGTGGTGTTTTAAAAGGAGACAGCAAGTCCAAAATAGCAGCAGCACATATACTGCTGACATACTGTGTCACCGCGGACAGCTCTCACTTCACACCAATGCCACAAATTTCCCAGAACTGCTTCCCAAAAAGTCTACATTTGTAAATTCAATATTTGCTTTGTCAAAAATGTAGCATATAACACAAGCGAACAACACAAATATACGCAGCAGCAGGGTCGCAGAAAACAGCCGAACCCCTGTCCGCTTCCTGTTTGCGTGTG
The DNA here is from genome assembly GCF_018340385.1 of Cyprinus carpio. Taxonomy (NCBI): domain Eukaryota; kingdom Metazoa; phylum Chordata; class Actinopteri; order Cypriniformes; family Cyprinidae; genus Cyprinus; species Cyprinus carpio. The sequence goes on from NC_056580.1 coordinate 3,979,304, forward strand.
CATAACTTCCTGTCCTGCACACTGTCTGATAGCCATTGTTTTCCTTTATCCTTTAATTGCTGACGTCACCAGGCCCAACTCAACAAGACCCTCAGAATCATTTTACACAGCGGGCTTCTGAATAGTGATTTGATATTTTCTGAATCCGGTTTATTCTGATTTCAGCTCATTTCCCTGAAGGTTGTGTTCAAACATCATGTGTTGCAAAAAGTTCTCAATGTTTCAGCTCTAAAGAAGAGCAGAGCGATGTTAGATGGAGGGCTTGTTTTCAAGGACTCTGCTTATTATTCTTGGTTAGAGATCTTAATGGAGAAACAAACTTCAAACTGCAGTGCAGTTCAGGACTTGGTTAATCTGGCCCTGAGAAACCAGCCCTGAGGCTGTTTCTCTAGTCTTTTTGAGGTTTAAAAATGATTCAGTAAAGAAATCTCCACCAAATAGAGAATTGTGACAAGTGAAACGTGCCAAAAGAACAGCCCAATCCCACGATGCACTGTGAATGATGTAATAGAGTTTCCCTGCACTCTCAAACTATATAAATTCATACGAATTAGCCACCTTGTAAAATACGTATGAATTGGTCGTGACTCATGAGATAGCGTTGGAAATCCAGATATTTAATGTGTCGTATTCCTAAGAATTGCTTCCAACAGCTTTAAGTCAGAAATCAGTATATGATTGTTGGAGGGGCTCATCTTAGTGACCCAAGGTTGAGTTTCAGAAGTTACATATCATGGCCTGACATTCTCATAGGGCTTTTATGGGAAAGGTGCAGAAATGTAAGGCTTTGATCGGGGAGCCATGCAGACATGCCAAGCTGTTGACCTCGGTATGGATCAGCGCTGGAGAGATGGGGCGTAAATGAGTGGAAGAAGACAAATAGTGTACATTAACTCGCTCGTCGCTTTTCTTCATCGCTCACACCTCTCCAGTTTGCAGCAATGCCTCAAGAACACATTATTGAAAACATCTGTATATTATTGCTCAGTGTCTGAAAGTGAAGGAGAGGATGTAGTCTAGTCTGACAACAGTCATATGTCAAGTCATGTGATGAATTTGATGCAACTGGATGGAGCTCAGCATCATAGGATCGCAGGTCATGGTTTATCCATCGCTAGTTCTTCCTTCTCATGTGCTCAGTCAGGGGACTGCAGACTTGTTGTGTTTTCTGCCGAATGAGAGGCATCTGATGTAATGGTTCAAATGGTTGTGGTCAGTGTTTGCTGGGTTTTGTACATCACTATTACAGTGCACCTATTAGATTCATTTGAGGCTGAATTTGTGCAGTACTGACCCTGTAGAGATTCTTAGATAACACTTTAGCACTGCAAACACTATTCACTATTAACTAGTTGCTTAATAGCATGCATATTATTGGCTGTTTATTGGTACTTCTAAAGCTTATATTAATACCTTATTCTGCCTGGCCATATTATAGATCCCTTAACTCTAAACTACTAACTTACTTAATATCAGTAAGCAGCAAATTAGGAGTTTACTGAAGGAAAACTTTCAGTTAATAGTAAATATGTGTTCCTTGATCTAAAGTGTTACCAGTTTTTTCTTTTTTTAATCACATATTTTTAAGATTATAGGTTTTGTTTAGGTTAGCAATGCAAATCATGAATAATTGATTTAGGATGCAGGATAAACCTCAGACAGAATACATCAATGCATGGTTCAAATGTACCAAATGTGAATGCTGAAACTTTTATTTATTAATTTTTTTTGCAGGAAACTTTTCACCTCTAGTCTATATAGCTGTTTGTAATTGCTGGTTTGAGTGTTTATAATTCCTTCTTCCCCCCTCAACAACAACAAAAAAGTCTTCCCACCTTCTTCTGTTGCCATATTTGTGGTCTGACCAAGTGTATTCAGTGGGTTTCTTCCAGGAACACATCACTGAGTAAGAAGTGTGGGACTGTGATGAGACTGCACCGCACTAACTCTTCATTTAATCACTGGCTCTGGATGTGTCTCACTCCAGGGTTTCTGCGTTTGAGGGGGTTTCTGTGGTCTTTTGTTGGAGCTTTCATTAGTGTGAGGCCAGGATAGAAGTAAGAGCTTGTCTGGAGGTTTCCTCAGGCAGATAGTGAGGTTGAATTAAGACACATGTAAAACCACTGTGAAACATCATACTGAGAATGACAGGCTAGGGTTCAAGCAGAGGCAGCGGTGCTCAATGAGACTTTACCTTGAAACTTTTTTTCACCACTTATATGAACTTTAAAAAAAACAAATCATAAAATAAACCACAATAATTAAACAATCAAAAAATAAAAAAAAAAAAATAAAAATTATATAAATGAAAAAAGTACTCCAATAATCTCCAATAATGTTTTATTTACAACTTTATAAACTTTAAAATATATATATATTTTTTCACAGTGTATGTTGTCTGTTATTGCTGTGGAAAATAAAGCTTGATAAAATACTCAACTTTTATACTAGCCAACACAATATTGCACTTGGTGGAGGTTAAATTTGGTTCCCTAAAATTGGTTTGTGAATTTTAAAAAAATTTAATTTCATGGACTCTTTAAAGTTGGCAGTGCACTTAAGGGGAACATTCTTCCCTGTATTCCAGTCAGATTACTGGATTGGGATGAAAAGGTCAGGTCATTCTTGGACTGCTGTTGTCTGTGGCCGGGCTGCTGTTGTTCCGCAGCGTGTAATCATAGCACACGGGTGGGCTGGATCTTCAGAAACACACCACTCCAGCGTAACTCTTGGAATGTGCCAATTTTGGAAGGTACCTCATTGAGTGAATTGAGTTGAAATGTCATTCAGTTTTGGAATGTTTTGGTAAGATTCCTGTGATTGTTACTGCATTCCATTCATAGTCAGTTATGGGTTTGGTAACACTTTACAATAAGTTCTCACTGGTTAACTATAATAACTACATTACTCAGTAAAATAAAATGGATGCATTATGCATTATTGGAGTGCATTTTACAAGAAAATACTATTTCGGTCTTTCTACTTCAAAATGTTTTATTTGTTTAGTTCATGTTTAATTCAATGCTTAACTTGATCTATCTGTGCCATTTTTTTATAAATTGCTTTCTGTTTATGAGTTTCAAACTTAAACAGTTTTAAAGTAAATTCTTTCAATTTTTTTCAGTGTAGATAACGTGAATGTAAAACTTTATTAGAGCTTTTCTATAAGTGAAGTACTTTCCCTCTATGCAATACGAAATACCTCTAGTTTTGTTCTCTTCCAGTTGCATATAATTTAAACATTTACCAATACATTTCCACAATCAAAAGTTGCCAACATGAGCAAACAAAAAACACGTGTAATTATTAACTACGATTAAAATAAATACAGATTTTTGCTACTACATGTTAACAAAGAGACTATTTTGTAAAGTGTTACCAGATATTTGTACTCTATAGCTCTGATTTCCATCAATAAAGCTGTGGTAGGACGCTTGGAAGATAATATTTAGGGAAGTGATAGCATTTGTTTTGCAGGTGTATGATTATTAATGATTGGCAAAAAAGATAATTTCCTCTGCGTATGTTTGTAAACACGTTTTATCATGCAGTGTAGGAACTCTGACACATTATAATATGTTTAAAAAGTAAATGTTTTTTCTTTGACACCCATGTCTTTAATAAAAGAAAATTATTAATAACCACTCTTAAACATCCAAATGCTCAAATAAAAAATTCAAAAGTGTTTGTGTGATTGTCTAGCATTAAATTGTTTCCTAGATTTCTAAACTTAAACCATATGCTGACCGCTGGAGGGAAAAGAAAGCTTGTCCTTGGCTGCTGACTTGCACCCAAACAGTATCCCAGCTATATAAACTCTGATGTGCTGGCTTTAGCCAAGAACTCATGCGAGATACGCAAGGCTTTTGCCTGCGGCTGTGAAGAATAGATTTTCTGAGGGGGTCATAAATTTTTAATCTTGTGCCTGAAAGCATGGGAAGGCTTCAGAATGTTATGCCGCACGCTGTGCTGTTGTATAGGTGTGTGTGTGTGTGTGTCTGGGTTTGTTGTTTTATAGGCCGTGTTCTGTTTGTTGAAACTAGTCTCTTCTCTTTCAAAGGCTCATCATCCCGCTGCATGCCATGCTAGGTCACCGGCGACTTGCGTTTTTTGTAGGTTCCTTTCACTGATGTTTATTTTTTGCCTAATTTCTTTCGTTTCATGCTATAAGATTAAATATCACTAATTAATGAACTGCACTATGGGAAAGCAATATGTTATTGCTGCTTTGGGTTTGTTTGACTTATGATAAACCCACTACATCACATTTCAACCTATCGCACGCACTGTTCTTTTTTTGGGCAAGTCATGTTTTATTTATCAATGTTTCTGTTAGCACAGTCTACAGCTCAGGCTAATGGAGTCACTCAGCACTTTTAGAGGGGCACTGATCTCTTTCTAAAAACCTATTGTTTGGACAGTTACCAAATGGATTTTGTTGGTTTATTACCATTTTCACATCATTTGCAGCTACATAACATCCTTGTGTTAGCAAACGTTCCAATTAGATGAATATACTAATATGTGCTGTGTGCTTTCCTCATAATATCAAAACGAACATACAATAGAAAAGGCAGTGGTGAGAAAACAGCAGTTAAGAAAGTATCTGATCATAGTGATATGGATATGTTTGCACCAGATGAGCAGGTCAGTGCTCCAATCAAGTAAAGTCTTGTTTAATTATACAACTCTTTATACGGTAGATTTGAAATATTTTTGCTGTAGTAAACATGAAAAGTGTGACTTATTTTTTTCAGTTTCTACTATAAAGCAGTTCTCCAGTGTGTTCATGTTTTTATTTGCGGAAGTCTGATTTTGATGGACTGAACAGAAGAAATGAACCACAGAAGATTTCGAAGGTGCTTAATAGTTGGAGTCAACCAAGTGTTCTCTGATTTCACTTGAATATAGCACGGCCTTTACATTAGCATAGTGAAAAAAGTGAAAGTGACGTGACATTCAAGCCAAGTATGGTGACCCATACTCAGAATTAGTGCTCTGCATTTAACCCATCCGAAGTGCACACACACAGAGCAGTGAACACACACACACACTGTGAACACACACACCGGAGCAGTTTGGGCAGCCATTTTTATGCTGCGGCGCCCCGGGGAGCAGTGCTTCGATGCCTTGCTCAAGGGCACCTAAGGTCAGGTATTGAAGGTGGAAGAGAAACTGTGTACATTGCTCCCCCCACCCACAATTTCCTGCCGGCCCGAGACTCGCAACTCACAACCTTTCGATTGGGAGTCTTGAAAAAACCAAGTACTTTAAATAGTTTGAAGGTGCTTAATAGTTGGAGTCAACCAAGTGTTCTCTGATTTCACTTGAATATAGCACGGCCTTTACATTAGCATGTTGCTAAGCTACAACTCAGTATTTGAAATGCTCCATACAGTAGGTACAAAAAATCCTCAATTTTTTTATGCAATTAATTCTAAACTTGACACCAACAAAGTGTTGACACATTAGCGGCAAAGAAGCTCCACATTTCCATTATCACTAATGTAGTGATGCATGAAGCAAAGCTTACTTAGAGGCCAATTTGTTGCCTAAGCAGTCAACGTGTTGAATTTTCATGTTCAAATCTGAACAAACTTGAATCCAATGCATGGGGAAATGTTCTGCTTCATGTGTCCTTCATGCTAAATATCAGATCACAGGATTACTATTGTGATGACTACATTTTGCATGCAGAATTTCGCTATACAAAGGTAAATGTGACCGCGTCTTTACCCTGGATATTTTATTTATCCTGCAAGCCCAAAACCTTTTTTACCTTTCATAATTTTGGTTGCTTTTTGGTAACTTTGCAGGATAATATTTGAAAAAAACATTCTGGAAACCAAACCTACTAGCTGGTTTTTAGTTTAAAAGACTTAGTTGTAATAGCTGGTGGGGTGGTACTGTTTTTATGAACATTTTGTAGCATTGCATACAATATAAAGTATATAGAAATGTCTCTTTTGGAACAGAGCTAGTGTGTGTGTCACTGCAGTATATTAATTATCAGTCATCTCTTTAACTCTTTAACAAATATTCTCTGGCTTGCTTGTGTTTTTATCATACAGCCGCTCTATCAAGAGGTATTTAGTGCTTGCAGAGCTCTTGAAGAAGGACTGAGGCGGTGTGTTTTGTAGTGGATTGATTTATTGCTGGCAGGAGTCCTGGCCGTGTGATTGAAAGCCCATGAGCAGATTGCTAGTGCGCATTTTAATTTCACTCCCAGGATCCTGTGCTGGCTTTCAGCTTACTGCTGCTTTCAAATCACAGGGGTCTAGGGTGAGATTGAACAAGTGTTTTAATAATCAATTCCTTTGATCCCAAGACTACATAAAACATGTTAAACTATATAAGACATGTTTTTGCCAAGATCCCAATGTGCAAAATAGGGATGGATGGCTTTTCATCTATAAAGCTTCACACCCAAAGATTCAAGAGTCTCTTACGGTAAATCTCATGAAAACACGTCCAGGTCATATTTCAGCTCCAGAGAATAAAAAAGAATATCTTGCATTAAAGAATGCAGCCTTTTAAAAAAAACTGTCTGTCTGTCTATCTATCTATCATTGTGATATTTTCATTTTATATTATTGTATGCAATAATTTACATTTAAAATCTCAACAGTCAAAATGATAATTTGTACTATATTATGTTTTCATAAAGGCTTTTTCATTCAATTCATTAAGCACTCACAAAAAAAAAAATATAATAAAAAAAAAAAAAAAAAAAAAAACACTAATCAAAAAAAATAATTTTTTTTTTTTTTTTTTTTTTTTAACCAAAATATAATCTATAAATGCTCTTAATAGGTTTCGTGAAATCCACCCTTAAATTTTCCAGGTGTGTTTAGATTTTTGAGGCTGTGTGATAATAATAAAGCTCTGTATAATGCATGTGATCGGGTGCTGCTGTACCTGCTGTGTTTACGTCAGTGGCAGTGCCACAAGGAAATGAGCTGCGTTTGATCTCAGCAAAGGCAGACACCAGTGATTGTCCACTGTCCAGAATCCCTCGCTGCCTCCATCTGTCTGCTTTAGCCCCTCAGCTGGGTACAGAAATCACATGGTGAACTCTGATTGGCCCACAGAACTGAGAACTCAGTCTGAAGTTCTGGCTACGCGAGACTACAGGAAGAGCAACAGAGACCGACGGTGCTTTCCAAACGGGATATATCGCCCTCCGAAGGGCACTTCGGAGTGAAAACAATCATGGCCGCCATATTGAAGGGTCGTTCCAAACCGAAGTGCTCAAAAACTGGCCACTTCAAAGGGCCCTTCGGAATGAAGGTTTTCGAAGGGTACAACTGATGGACACTTTGGGATCCCATGATCCTTTGCGCAGATTCTTTGCATGATGACGGCGCCTCCGTGTGGGCACGTGATGAAGGGCTCTTCAAGAAACAGTTGTTTGGTCCCCTACACCCTTCAACCATTCGAAGCTCTCACTCTCACAACCCTTTGAAGGGATTAGGGCATTGGGATGAGCAACAAAAATATATATATTAACAAAATATATATGTTAAACAACTTAAAATACTCAAACTTTGATTTAATGTTAATCAAAAATATTTCTTATCTCAAAGACAAAAATGTACAAAGTAAAAGGGCTAGTTAATAATGAAGACCATATACTTAATCAATATATTTTCTTTCGACACAAGCCAGAATGTCAATATAACTTAACTTTTTTTTAGTCTTTTTGCAGCTTAATTTTCTCGTACACTATAAATGACAGAAAGATACATTAAAACTAATAGCATTAGCATTTTGTTTAGCATATAGTTTACTTACTATAAGATGGCAATATTCTCTTTCTTCTAATGTCTTTTTTATATGATATAAAAAAATTTTCTCGTATTAAAAAAAAAAAACAAGTAAAGCAGTATGCATTATGCACATCAGCAATCTGGTGTAAAGCAAAAATACTATTTAAACAAAATTGTTTCTTTTATTTTTGTTCTACAGGGAGTGTTATTTGCTTTTAACCAAACTGAATGAAGCAAGTTTAAAGCAGAATCCATGATTTTTGATTAAAACTGTATAAAAATGCACTTTAAATAAATAACACATTTATTTATTTATTTTAGTAAAGTATGTAACTTGGCAACTCTTTTTTTCATGTTGTTGCTGACTTTTTTAACACACAAACACACACACATAATCTGCACACGTTTTATATTTCATGCATGCATTGTGGGAGAAAATATGCATAATTGTGTGGAAAGGATTAAAATATATAAAAAATGTATTGGAGTTAAACAAAGCTGAGAATGTTACACTTACTAGTAGCTGAAAGCATCCCATAGAATGAAAAAACAAAACAAAAACATCTTAATACACCTGCCTTACTTGATCTGAAATAATAAATAAATAAATTATATATATATATATATATATATATATATATATATATATATATATATATATATTGCAATAAAAAACAGAACCCTAGACAGCAATGAGATTTTGCTAACATCTCCAATTTCTCAACTTTGCCTTGCAAGATCAAGTCCTAGGTAATCTCACATTAACAAAGTGATGACTACTGATGGGTCCACAAGTCGATCGGCTGTCCTAATTGACTGACTAGTGAGTTAGTCGACCATCGTGATCCAATCGTAGTCATCTTTTTGTTTCCAGTGTCTCTCAGTATCCCTTAGTAGCGTTTCATAACTTTTGTCAGATTCATGATTGGGCCATAGGTGGCCCTTCTCAGGCTAATGCCCATGTTTTTTCTGGACAGCAGTCAAGGACAGCTTCTTAATCCAGACCCACGCTTCAATGTGGCCGCTCGTCTCCAGTGTGGCCTGCACTAATATAGAACACATGATCTGATCCAGTCAACTAAAGACAATCACCTGACATCGGCATATTGAGGACAATAAAACCTGTATTTGTTTTCAGGAAAAAGCCTGGATTTTTTGAGAGAAAACATTTGTTATGAACAGTGACTCATGACCGTAACCAAATGAAGGTGGAGATGCTTGGCTCTCTGCTCCTTTCACAGTTTATGGGTAAATATTATGCGTAATTGAGGAATGCCCATGTGACTTTGTGTCAGAGGTCAGTGTGGCAGATCCTTCGAGAATTTCACAGATCAATGTGTCCAAAGCCTTTGGAAGTCTATGCTGTATGGACATATGCTTGATTGATCGGTTTTCCTGCATGTCATTAAAGATGAACAAAGCGTCGCTCCTATAGGATCAAAGTGGCACAGAGAGTTAAAATTGACATATTTCTTTATAATAGCTGTGTGAGCCTAATCCTGAGCTGAACTGCTGGGATGCATGAAAATGTCTCCATGTGAGAAATTTCTGGGTGAATGGCCAGCACTCTGCAGGCACAGGGGGCTTTTGTGTCCGAGCTATTTTCACTGCCCACAAAGAAAATCCATTATCACACTAGAGGTGCAACACGGCTGGACTCGTGTCTAAATTCAGCAGTGGGATTCTGACTATTTCTGAGGTCTTACTCTCGTCTCAAAGCTGAGTACACAATGTCTGAATCTGTGTGTCCTCGGAAGTTTGCCTTGAATTCATAACATTTTTATTCTGATTAATGAGTAAAAACAACTCGCATTTCCAGGCACAAGCCCTGTTACGAGGAGGTCTGATTAGGCATCGGAAATGCTTAGAATTTTTCTTTCCAGCACAATGCAAAGGTAAATTTGTGTTGTGTGAACCGGGACGCCTCTGCTGGTTCTCAATAATTAACCGTCAATTTACATGGCCAGAATTCCTTTAAGACAAATTCTTTCCACGTATATAGTTGATTCAGGCTCTGATATGTAGAAATAAAACCCAACCCCTCATTTGAAAAGCATAATTATATATGTCTGATTTCAGCTGAAATGGAAAGTGGATGGAAAGCAATATAGTTTCATCCAGAATAACTTTACCATTGTTACATCAGTTTATTGTATAGTTCCATAAATGCCTGGAGGGTAATGCAAATGTAATCATATACAGACAGAATATTAAAATAAATAAATAAATAAATAATCATGAGAACTACCATGATACTGATACTGTTGTTAAAATTAACTCTGCTTATATATATATATATATATATATTATATATATATATATATATATATATATATATATATATATTATATATGTCTACATAAAGCTCAATATGTCTACATAATCATTTTAATAATAATAATAATAATAATAATAATTATTATTAATATTATTATTTTAGTTGTAGTCATTTTATTACATTAAGTTAGACTAAAACGAAAATGAGAAATATTGTTTTGGCAACTAATATAACAAATTAATATAAAATGCATTTTTAAAAAATAGGCCTATTTAATTTGATTTCTGTTAATGTTTATTTTATTTCGAGTAATTAATTTTTTTTTATGCTTTTATTTTACTATAATAACCCCAAATAAAAATAAATTAAAGGTAAATAAAAACTAAAAAAAGAGGAAAGCACAGAAACTAATTACTGAAAATAAAACAAAAAAAAAAACATTTTAAAAAGGTACTTCAGAATCTATAATATTAATATTATATTGTATATACACACAATTAAATACACATAATTTCAATACTTAAATATCTTTATTTTTTTTTTTTTTTTTTCATTCAAACAAGCTTCATTATTTAGCAAAATGTTTTTTCTTATTTAAACTTTTCATTTTGGGGTAAAACTCCTACAAGATCATTCTTCAAGATAAATATTTTTTGGTTGGGAATCTCTAAACTGTCATTTGTATCATTTCAGTGAAGATGCTACTTGGAAAAACAAGCAAACAAACAGTGACGTGTTTATTTCAGATGTGCGCACAGGGCAGTATTAGCGTGAGGTTATTCTGCAGTGACGTGTGTTTCTGTGAGGGCCGGTGAGGTCTGTCTCTGAGGGGTTAGACTGGGCGGAGGGCTCACGGTAAACAAATAGGCAGAAAATCAATGGAATGTGTCCCGTCCAATCAGCTCCTTAGAGAAGCCAGCCAAAGTCCTCTCTTATTAGCACAGCACGAGAGCAGAAGATTATCTAGCTGTGAACTTTTCAAAGAGCAATGCCAAGTTTTCTTCCTGCAGTGTCCCTGTTTAACAGTGCTTGAAGGAAAGAGGATGAAAGCAGAGCCGTGACCTTAGTGCTGTTTGAGTTTGAGGCCAGCGTGCAGAACAGAAAAACTCGGCTTGGCAAAAGCATTGCGCATACCAGAGAGAAATATTGAATGTTCTTCATCTTCCCTAGAGAGAGTGGAGCCAGAGGCCCTTTTTGCTTTATAGAACAAATGTGCTGTCCTCAGGATAAAGATCCAGACTGTGCTGAAGGATCTGGAATCCCTGGGTGTTGGGATAATGAATTAAGGGTTGAGAAAATAGATGTGTGTTAAAAAGAGGAGGAGAGAGATAGAAGTTCATGTTAGATGACGAGCCAAAAGCTTGCTAAAGTAATTGTGGTCAAAGCCAGTCAGCTTAATAACTGTGAATATTTTATTTATTAAGGCAGCAAGACCATTTTAGGTTTACTTTAGGACAACAAAATTCACTCTATTTACTGAAAAAGTTTCATAATCAGTCAAGATCCAATCAAATCATGATCTCAAATCATCCTCTGCTTGATTTCCCACTGAATATTCAGCTTGACGAAATATGTCACATTGTGTCACTTTCACTTTTCATATGAGTTAAATGTTGTTTATGTGTACTGTGTATATATATATATATATATAAATATATTTTTTTTTTTTTTTTTTTTTTTTTTTTTTTTCACACCACCTGCTGGTTTTCTCCTGCTGTCAGCCTCTAGATTTCTAGATTCACCCATCAGACAGTCTCAGGCTTGTAGCATGTCTTCGCCCCAGACGTCCATTACTGTGCAACATCCATCTGGCAGAGTTTTCACCACTCTAAAACCCTGAACTGTACTTTGGTGCTCACATGGGACATACAGGTTCTGATCCCATTTCTTCTCCCAGCCCTGCAATTTGCTGTCTTCTACTGTCTCTGTAATAATAAGTGGCAAAAACCCCACTCAGACTGAATCGCACCAACTGGAGCCACTGTCCTTTCTGTGATTAGTAGTTTCAGGGTTTTGTCTCGCTGTCTCTCTCTGTTTCAGTCTCTGTCTTTGCCATTTCCTCCATCAGTATCTCATCCTCTCCTGGCTGTGGTAAGAATGTTGACTTTTGTGGTCGGATACTTTCAGGAGCGGTTAAGTCTGGCTTACAGAGCCTGATAAAGTGAAGACTGATATCTCTCCACACCTCACACTTGATGGTCCAGTCATATGTGTCTGTGATATAACTATTCAGTCTATCTGTCCATCATCATCCTTCGTCTGTCCATCAATCAATCCATCCTGTCTGTCTGTCAACATATTTTATTGAAATATTAACAGAAATTATGAATTTTCCTGACACAGCCCTTTTAAGCCCATTTGTATAAACGTTTTGAGCTAGTTATAGTCTGCTGTGCTTTATCAAACATTTGCAAAACTAACTGTGTGCTTTCTTTGAGGGCTTGGTCATGTAATCAACGAGTGGTTTCAGTGTGTGTACACTTTATGCTGAGTTCTCTTGAGGTTAGCGCAAGCTTTTCCAAGTTAAATCCATAAAGTGAGTATTTGCAGCATTCTTCAATGCTGTATATCAGAGACAGTTCTGGAAGCAAACAGCTCTGTGGTCCTGTCAGAGCCCCCAAGCTGCTCTACCTTTCACGGATGGCGGTCTCTGGCTGAGCCGGAGAAGATTTGTTGTGCTGCGTGTTTCTCAGAGGGGAGCCCAGAACACTGAAAGCGTGCCTGATAGGCCTGCAGCCAAAACAGGGTCATGCAGTGTTACATGAGGACAGGTTTGCCTCTGCAGCTCTCCTCTCCTTTTCTCTCTCTCAGGAACAGCTGCTGCAAAAGAGGAAACAGCCCGTGAAAGGCCTCCCTGCACCACCAAACTGCCCTAGTGCATTCTGGGAAATTTAGACATCTGCTTAGTTATTCATCCCCAGGTTTTTACCATATAGGGTGTATATTATATATATATATATATATATATATATATATATATATATATATATATATATATATATATATATATATATATATAGATCTCGCTCTCAGATCTGAAATCTCAGGGTAGATGCCCACAGCTGTTACTCTCTCTCCAGAGTGTAAAAAAGTCTTAGAGGAAGGTTTTGAAAGAACAGGGTTTCTTTAGACACCCGCCAGCATCTTTCCTTTAAAAGAAAACCTGCTTTACTTGAACTACTAAAAAGAGCAGCCAAGATTTTAAGGCTGAATTGCATGCATGATAATTCGCTGCGACAAACTCATTAAAAAAATTGATCCAAGATGGCGAATAAAGGCCCAGATTAGAATGTTATTTAAAAATTACAAAAAACATTTATTAGAATGTTCAAGTACAAATAACATCAAAAGGACATTCTGAGAATGTTGATCTCAGTATCTTAAAAAGTTATGTATCTAACGTTAGTATCTCAACATTATGACAATGTATATCAAATATTACTAAGTTTATAAGAACATTCCATAAACATTACTTTAAGAGTGTTTTTGTAGAACATTTTAATAACTTTTAATAACAACAAATTAGGCCGACAGACACTCAACAATGGCTTGACACTGGCCTAAGGCTGACCGTGAAAAGTAAACTCTTTCCCTACCAGCATTTTTGAAAAAAGTTGCCAGCCACCGCCAGCGATTTAGATGATTTTCACTAAAATTTGATGGCCTCCAGTATATTTTGCTGTATGAATATTTGAATATGCAATACACCAAAATAAAGATCAGAGCCTCTACTTTTAAACAAAAAAAGTTTTATTCTAGCTTGAAGCATTCTTCTATCAACACTTGAATATAGGTAGGTTTTATAAAAATGTGTAGTTTTTATCAAAAACTACATCTGGATAATATTCAGTATGATTATCAAAGCAGAAATCCATCTTCCATCAACACCTCCAAAGCTTACACAGACATATACCACTTCCTGGATCAACATTTTACTCCGTAACATTATGCAGTTTTCATTTATATGCTGTCTATTGCTGATGATCGCATTATTTTGAATATGCATCTGTTTACATACAAGAGATTGCTGTTTCTCCGTCTTGTTCACGTGTGTTTTTGTTTGGGAGGTTTTGTACTTGTTCAGATATGTGTAATAGCGCCCCCGAGTGTATAACTGTGAAAACACGAAAAGCAGTAAAAACTCGTCTTTGGCGGGGAAGAGTTGTCTACTAAAAGACGAGATAACTTGTCAATGGCGGAGAAGGAGTTAAATTAATTAATTAATTTATTAAAAATGGGCAATTTTAGCCTGTACTTAACCACAAGCTCTTTAGCTTCTTACCCCTTATTTACACTGCACACGTCTGAGGTGCATGACCTTCGTTCATCTTCGAAACACAAATGACAATATTTTTGATGAAATCGGAGAGTTATCTGACCCTCTATAGACAGCAACACAACAAAAATTTTCCCAGGTCCAGAAACGTAGTAAATACATCGGTAAAACAATCCATGTGACATCAGTAGCTCAACTTCAGTTTTGCGATGCAACAAGAATATCTTTTTTTTGCACAGAGAAAACAAAAACAACATAATTTACTCAACCATTCTTCTCCCCCGAGTTACATCTTACGTCATTTTGGAGAGTACCCAAGAACGTATTGGACGTATTCAGCATTGCTTTTGTCCTCACCAGGCTGCACAACTAGCTTAACCAGTAAAACTTCTTTGGTCTATCATCTTTAATTATAACATGTTGCTGGTCAACTAGCTTCACTAGCTAAGTTTTGATGGAAACTAAGCAGATCTTTTCTGTCTGTAAGTCATCTGAAGCTGCAAGTTAAAATACACTGTGTTTCATTATATTTCATTTGTAAGGAGCTAGTAGTCAGCGTTGTTTAGGAATACAGGAAGTGACAGAGTGCAATGACTCTGCTCTTGGTTAGTTTTGACTCACTGATCTTTGTCTGGCCACTGTATGTGTGTATTGATGTGATCTGTCTTCCCAGTGTATATGTCAGCTGATAAGTGTGAAATGAGCCCGATGCCCACGTCACGTGTGTTTGTGTGTGTATGTGTGACCGCTCTTCACAGAGCTGCTGTCCTCTGCAGCTCTCTGTAATTGTGTATTGATCAGGAAGTCTCTTGCAGTCATCTTGCTTTCACAGTGGAACAAAACACACATCACACTTAATCTTAGTGGTGACGCCAATTCATATATCAGCCAAGTGAACAAAAAAAAAAAACATTGCAATTGATTTTTACATGTTCAGAAGAAAATGTGAGGGATGTTTGCCAGTGCAAAACGTACCACCATTATAATAGAGTGCTTTGCTGTTTCTAAAGTATTCTGAGTGATTTTGTTATTATTTTTTTGTGTGTATTGTTATATGGTTTCTAGGTGGTTACTTACCAAAAATTCAGAGAGCATCAGCTGAGCTCTCACAGCTGACTTCTTCACACAAATGCATAAATGAGGAGCAGGGTTAACCGCTGCTCTGACGGTTGACCTTTGTCCAGGGTCAGCATGTTGCCTTTGGCCTTCAGAGACCCTTGGAGAAGCTATCTGACTCAGTCTTATGGATTCAGTCACTCATTCTGCCACTTGTATGTGCTCACTGACCCTCCCATAATGCTCTATTTTGGAGTCTGTTATTTTAAGTGTTCTGATTTCCTCTCTCGGCCTGTGCTTGTTTAATGAGAGAAGTTCTGGCTTTGCTTTCTTCAAGTCAAGAGCCTGCTTAAGTAGAATAACAGACCAAACCCAGCTGCCTCAGCAAAATATTAGCCAATTTATTTTTGTAAAGAGTATCCTGTCAGTTTGAGGTGAACTGTAGCACTGAGTTTGGTGAAAAAAAGCAGTTTTAACAGTCAAAGCGTTGGTTTGACACAAACTCCTCTTGTTGCAATGACAATGTTCCATTTTATCCTCATAACAGAAAAAGACATACTTGAAAGGAAATTTTAAAAGCTAATGTACAGGGGACTAAACACAACTCCCTACATGATTAATAATAGTATTTATAATAATTGAAGCTTATAAGAGGCACTGACCTGTGTTTGATGACAACATGAAGCTACAATTCTTCATCATTTGGTAAAACACATCAGTAATGTGATGTTGTAAGCCTCTCTGATTGTGTTACCGAGAGAATTCGACAGTGAGGAACCCCTATTAGATTTCATCTCGCTGTTAATGCAATTAAAGTGTAGTGTGATCCGCGGTTCACTTTTACCGCTGGGCGTAGCTGGAATGCTCAGAATTGGAAAAAGCCCTAAAGGTTCCTTGTAATTCAAGAGCAACAGAACGTTTGCTGTTATTTTATGGTAAAGATGAAATTTATGGAGCACACACAGAAATAAAACTCGTTGGTTCTTGAGCCAAACACACCTCAGTGGGCTGGAATGCCCAGAATGAGTGGATAAACAAGCCAGGTTCACATTTACACTCGCTGGCTATGGCATTGAGGCTGATTTATGCCACAGTTCAATGAAACAATGTTTTGTTGTACCTGACATTAAAAGGTTTGGTTTCTATAAGATTATCTAATGTTCTCTACACAAACACACACACACACACACACACACAAAATGGCAATTGCCCTGCTTCTGGAGGGCAATGTCTTGCAGAGTTCAGCTCCAACCTGCCCCAACACACCTGTCTGGAAGTTCCTAGTTATCTTGATTTTAACCTGAAGTCAAACCAGAAGACCTGCACATTACAAGGGATCTTACCCATTATCATCTTCTAGTATCTGCCTAATAATTAAAAAAACAAACAAAAAAAAAATTAGTGCTGATACTGATATGTTTCCTGATATATTGTAAAGATGCATTGAGAAGATAAACAGAGCTATAACAGGAGCGAGCCGGTGTGAGACTTATTTAAGAGGCTGATGGACTTTTTAAAGTGATTGATGGAAGGAGAAGTAATCAGGAAAGAAGGCATAACTCTTACTTCATCACTCTGCGATGGTATGAATCACCTCATGTCACTACTCAAGCTCCTTCTGCTGGTTTTCTCTTTGGGTTCATTTGGCAGACACACGCACATAGATAACATTCGCGAATAAATCTGTCGCTGTCAGTCGTTGATTGCAGCAGCGTTCCAACTACATACTCATTAAATGCCTCCATAAGTGTTATTGCATGTTTGGAGGACTGTGAAGTCTTGGTGAGAATGCGGGGAATTCTAAATAAGGAGTTTTAATACATACATGTTATGTTATTATGTGCATGAGCTGCAAAGTTATGACAGCTCTTGCGCCGGAAGACTTTGGCTCATCAAGGTGCTGACAATTTTCATTACGATTCGTGAGTCAACACCAGGCGACCCTGACAGAAGAGAGAAGCCCCTGAGCCATTCACCTGCACTTTTTCACACTCCTCCGTGTGCTCACTGTGAAGTCAGCACAGAGATATCCATTTACATTGACATTTCTCATGTCCTCAGCCTGTCGTTGAGATTTTTGCTCCCTTCAGTGTAGGCCTCAGATAACCATGACTCTCTGAGTAGTGTGGAGACCTGTGAACTTTTTAACACGGCGTTGAGAAGTGCTGGTCACATGGGTTTCTCCTAATCTTACCTCCTTCATCACCTCGCCTCGCTTGGCTGGTTCAAGTTATGGACTGAGGTCACAGCTTAAGCTGTAAGCTGTGTGATGAAGGACACTATCAAGAGATGAAATACCAAGTCATCGTGATTACAACAAAATCATGTTTAAATGTGGAATGTCTTGTGAGGAACTACAATACCCATAATTCTGAAGAAGTCTGTCAATCAGTTACTGTTACTGTGGAAATGGAAAACAAAAGATTGCGATGCATTGCCATGCGACGCAAATTCTGTGTTAGAATTTTTGCCCTAATCAGCCATGAAGGCAATACACAACAAAACGACAGTAGATTCTATTTCTGGAAGAGTTCATATTTCTGTTAAAACAGCTGCATGATGCCAGACTAAAATAGAATTCAACAGAATGCAACAGTCTGGATTGAAAGGAAAAATCACATTTGTTACCATTTTGCGATTAATTTCTAATCCTTCCAAGACAGACCTATCATGATTCCTGGTGAGGGACTACACCAATCAGAGGAGTCGCAGTTACTATGGAAACACAAAAGAGCTCAGCAGTTACCGCCCACTGAAGCATTGTGCTTGACGTAATGAAGCCAGTCTCAGACTTGTGCAGAGAATGCTCCCTCAGGCTGGCTGGGTGTATGAGGTTTCTATGAGCTCAGATGAGATGAGAGGAGTCAGACTACTGTGAGATGCACAGGCAGGCTTCTCTGTGGAATTGGTGTTGTCTGAAATCCTGTCTGTGTGAAAATGATGAGGCCTCTGCCTCTGGTACTCTTTAAATGAGGAAGAGGACATGAACTATCTCACAGAAGCACTGATTGAAGAGAACTGTGCGAGTAACATCAGAGAACAGAGCTGCTAAAACACATGATGAATGAAAAATCTAGAATGTTCACACTTCAAGATATAAAGAACACTTTTCTTTTCTGTGTTAATTGATGTATTTTCTATTGACCCTTACAAAAAAGAAGTTTATTCAAATGTGCTATTAGTATACTTCTTTTAAACTAAAAAATAGGAAAGTGTGCTTTTAATTTACTTTTTATGTACTTCTCAGAAATGGGCTTTCTGTACTTCTCAGAAATATACTTAAAATGACATTTAAGTATACTAGACTAATGCTTACAAAAACTCTAAATATATTTGAGCTATACTTGTGCTCCTAGAATCCGTGTTTTCATTGTTATACTGTAGAGGGGGCTAGTGCACATCTTCTGTACAGAATTTTCAAAAAAACACAAGTGAAGAAGAAAAAGAAACAACAGATACTAACACATGTAACACGATCATTTGACATAAAACAGCATCAAAACTGTAACGTTATGGAATAAAATGTCGACCGATGAAGAGTTAATAATTACAGTCAAGCTTTGGGGTGTTGATCGACTCCATCTGCGTTTTGATTATCATTCTGAATCCAATTCATAGTCTTTTTTCAGCTTTTTGTTCAATATGTTATTTCTTAATTTTTTTATGAAACTTACCCACATTAAAGTGTTTAGAAAAAGAATGCATGAAGCTAGAATAAAATGTTGTTGTTTACAAGCAGATACCCTGTTCTTTCTTTGGATGTTTTGTATGTTCAGATATTCATATAACAAAATATATACAAATTAAAACCTAAATAGGGACATAGTAGTATACTTAAAGTTCACTTAAAGAAAACTTATGAGTATACTTGCAGTATAAAACTACTAAACTGGTAGTTTACTGAGACTGTACTTCAAAGTGTACAAAGTATTTAATTAGTAAACTGTCAGTATACCTATGAGTTCACTTTTAGTATAATTGCAGTACAAACTACAAACACAGAGGTAAACTAGTTGTGTACTCAAAGTTTGCTACTGTTATACTTAAAGTATACTTAAAAGTATAATTTTATATACTAGAAAGTGGGCCAATTTAATCCCAAGGAGTATTGAAACAGTACACTTACAAGTATACTACTAGAACACTGATATTTGTATACTTGCTACATAAAGTATACTTAAAAATATACTTGAACTTTACTTAAGTATACTTAATAAAATAAACTTGAAGTATACTACTTTTTGGTAAGGGGAAACAGGAAGTGTAGCAGGATGTATCAAATAGTTCATCCTTTTAGTTTTTAAATAGCCAGCGGGCTATATTTATGTGTTCTTGTGGCTCAGTGGTAGAGCATTGCGTTAGCAGTAGTGTTGTTTTTGGCGGCCTGTTTTAATTTTAGTCTTAGTCTAGTCTTTGTGTGTAGCTGTCATTTTAGTTTTTATTAGTTTTAGTCATGTTCATACTCTTTTAAGTCTTGTCTAATTTTAGTCGACAAAAACTGATGACATTTTAGTCTAGTTTTAGTCAATGAAAATGGTATTTTAGTCTCTTTTTAGTAATGGAATTCTATTTAACCCAGTCAATATAGTACAAGTACCTAGAAGTATAGATGAAACCAAAATTTTCTTTTAGCCAAACCCATTTCAAACAAGGTTATCTTATTATATTATTGTTACCTAATAGACTCAAGAATACATCCATTCCAGACACGGAAGACTCTCTGATTTGAATTTAAAACATTTATTTTACCTACAAAACATGTTAGAAGTACACACACATAAATTTAAACAAAATAAATAAAAACAATAATAATAATAAAAAAATAATAATAGTCTGCTAATCTCCGGAGCCAGGTGAAAGTATAAATCCCGCTCAACTTTGTTTGTTGTCATCTTCTAAATAATGCCACTAGTGGGACTTGATGAAGTGACGTCAGTCACGTCTGCGCAGTGAGACACAGGAAACAGAAATACTGCAAATTAATAATAATAATAACGACTAAACAAGACAAATTAACATTAAAACATTTCGTTTCATCTCGTTTTGGTCAACGAAAATGAAGAGACATTTTAGCATAGTTTTTATTTTGTAAACCACATTTAGTCTCGTTTTTATTCGTCAATGATATTGCATTATACATTTAATTATAGTCATCGTCACATGACCAGCATTTACGTTGCATCTCGTCTCGTTTTCGTCACATGATAAAGGTTCGTTGACGACGATATTTAGTCACAATTTTCGCTGACGAAAGCAACACTAGTTAGCAGCGCAAAAAGTTGTGGGTTCGATTCCCAGGGAACACGTTAGGTCAAAACTTTTAGCCGGAATGCACTGTAAGTCGCTTTGTATAAAAGCGTCTGCTAAATGCATAAATGTTTAAATGTTTATGTCACATGACCATGATTTTCTAATTGCATTTAGTGAGGGGGAGGACACTGAGGTTCTAGTGATCATTTGATTTGATAACTAAATAATGGATAATTAAATTGATTTGATAATTAAATAATTAACCAGAATTTATTAATATTCTGCATAACTTTTATTATCATGTTTTCTGGTTTACATTTTATTACGTTAGTAATTTTGTCATGTGCTTTTGTTGCTTTTTGTAGATTAAAAAATCTATTTAGATTTATTTTATTTCAGTTTCAGTTTAAGGTAACAATAACGACACTGGTAGAGAATGACTACATTTTAAATATCTTAAATATTTATATATCTGCTTAAAGTTTGTCATATTTAGGGGTTCACTAGTATTTAGATGACCTCAAAGATAATAGTCATGGATTAAACGCCACAAAACTGTGATTTCATGGGGTCTTTACTAATCATTTTTATAAGTGTGATACTACTACTGATATGATATGATATAATATTGATATTTCAGGAAAATAATACATCAGTTGAAACTAGCAGGAGTTAATAATGACCATATCTGTCAAGTTTCAAAAAAAGACAAAAATATAACAGTAACAGCAGCATAAAACTAGTTTATATGAAATGAGCACTATACTATATTCTCACATAAAATAACTGCATGGCTTTAGAAGACTTGGAATATCGTTGCCAAATTCTATGGACTTCTCTTATGGTTCTTTCATAGTGTTTTTGTCCTTTCTGGAGCTTTTCAGACATTCGCTGTTAATTTTTCATAATATACAATAAAATGTGAGTAAAAGTGTGTGTTCCACACAAAAAAATATGGGGTATGAAAAACATGAGGTTTAGCAATTAATAAGAAAATTTTCATATTTGGCTGAAATTCTCATGATTTTTGGCCTGTAGTGAGACCTTTAAGCTGCTAAAGTCATGGTGCTTTTCAACAGTTAGGGTTCCTGCTTCTCATGAGCCAAAAAACTAAAGTTTATACTACATGTGCTTGCTTGTGGTTTGTGTGCCCACATGTCTGTTTATGTGTGTGTGTGTTCATTTTTGAGCACAGATTGGGCAGCGAGCAGCTGGCGTCCTGGTGTGAAGAAGATGGTTCACCATGTGTGGTGGCTGAATACACAACAGTAGTGTGGTTTTGAAGGGATAGACGTAAAATTTTATGGAAACAGAAACCAGCAGTGGTAAGATATGTGAAGATTCAAGTTTATATGTGGGATTGTAGAGAATTTTAATGCTTGAACATTAGATCCTGCTGATAATAAAGACTCATAGCACAAAGATAATGAGCAGTCATCGTGTTTTAACCGAATAAACTCAGTGACCTCACACAGCGTGTGCAGAAAAACTACACACAAACACACACACACACACACACACACACACACACACACACACACACACACACACACACACACACACACACACACACACAAACGATCAAACATTATCCAAACAGAAATGCATGAATGGAATGTGTTAGTTACTTATAAACATACAATGAAAGCATAATTTTCTTTTACATTACATGCATTATCATTTTAATAGCTATGTCTGTTTCATACTGACATTTTACCTCTTTTACAAGCTTCTTGGCATGACATGGGTCACTTCTTTAGTATAAAACCTGCAAATCGTATATATATGGAAAGACATATAGCAATACTCATAATTCAAAATTCAGCCCGTCAATCATTTTTATGCGGCAAGATTAAGATGAAATCACTGCACAGCCTGATACATAGCAGCTTCAGTGAAACTCTAGTGAGAGTACAGAAAAAGAGTAAAGATACGTTTAAAAACTCTCATTTGTACTAAAAAAGGCATGTTTACTTTTGTAATACCATATTTTGCTCAAAAAATGACTGCTTAGATCTGTATATTTAGTCATGTCTTCTTCATTCAGATATAGCCTACGGCTATTCAAAAGTTTGGGGTCAGTAAGATTTTTTTTTTTTTTTTTAATGTCTTGAAAGATGTCTCTTATGCTCAGCAAGGCTGCATTTATTTGATAAATATACAGTAATATTGTGAAATATTATTACAGTTAAAGTGTTTTTTTTTTTATTTAAACGTATTTTAATTGCATTTTAGTTATTTTAATTAACTACTTTTATATAAAACATAAATACACTCATTTGCATACAAATCCTCAGACACTTGCCACTCCTGTTTTTCTTTTGTGTAAAATATTAAATATTTAGCCTCTCAAGAGCAAACATTCATCATTCGCCATTATTCCAAATCCTTTAATGAAAGCTTTGAAGGACTGATGTTAATAAGCTCAGGGACATCATATAGAAAGGATGAGGAATTGGCAGTATCCATGGAAACAGGCCCTCTGCTTGTGATTATCCATATGTGCCAAGGTTTAGGTACCATTGCTCCTTTGAGGAACACGACGGCAACCCTCCTGTTTCTGTTCCTCTAGTCTTTTGTCTGTCTGTTTCTTAAGCTGAGGTGAAAAACACTGAGTTAAGTTAGGATATCAGTTCGCTAATGAGATGTTTTCTCGGAGACTCTAGTGCATTTGTCTCTCTGGCCTCAGTGAGCTGCAGGGGAGGAGTGTGTGAGTGTGTTTTTGTGTTTGCTGAGGTAACCAGCATCAACATTGTTATCGGCCTTTGTACAGAAGGACGTGTCAGTCAGCAGCCCCTGTGATCAGGGGCCGTGTGTCTCTCTGGTATTTCCTCTCACGCTCAGAAATTCCCTTTAAACCAGCTTTGTCAGACCCTGAAGCTGTGTGTATATTCATGTACAATTCAGATTCTAAATCTAATATGTGTTTTCAGTAGTAAACTTATACACCCTGCCTCCAGTCTTGAATATGTGGTTACCCTTATTTGCATTAATGTGTACGAATCCAAGAACTCCTATAAAGAACAGTTAAATATATAAAAATGAGCAACAGTGTGAAACGGAATTCATGGCCCACTATGTGTGAAGTATTTCTGATTGAAACAGCATGTATTATAAAATGTTGGATGTGACTTGAATTTATCAAATAGTATCTGTATATTAGTTTGGTGTAGTTCCTCCAAGTAGTTGCTAAATCTGAGCTAATGTTTTAAGCATATGCTATCCGTGCAGCTGGCGGTGAGAATCGACTCATTAAGAAAGGTTACACTCTGAGGTTACATGACAAATCCAGACTGCCTCAGCTGCCTTAGATAACTTATAATGGATTAATTATGTGTCTTTGATCCAGACAAACATTTGCCAGACTGTAAGACAGATGTGTGTGTGTCAGAGTCTGTTGAAATGCGTGATACATGCAGACATAGATGCTGGACTGTAGCGAGGTCACCCTGAATATCTTCTGGAGGAGGAGTCATTCATCTTATCTGACAGACCAAGAGCTGACATCACAAAAGAAAGAGTAATGAGGTAATGAAAGAGAGGAGGAATGGAAAAAAGGTTTGACCAGCATTACAGCGTTTTCTCTCAGATTTGACCCTTTCATCCTAAAGGTTTTGTTGTCTCTGTGAATCTGATATGATATGTTCTTTAAACTCAGTAGGGAGAGACACACTTCAAAGCTGCCATTAACCTTTAGGTGCCTCAATGAAACATTTCAGACAGATCGATGCTCTCCAAACCATTCCCCGCTGGAAAAAACCAGGTCATTACAGCTTCGGTTGGTCAACTGGTAAAGCGGTGTTTTAGTTAACCAGTTTAACCAGGTCCCCACTAGACTCAGCTGAATCACCAACAGTCATGTTTCACACAAAAGTTAGTTGCAGTCCACCAATCTGATTGGATGAGCAGCATTCCAACAGTGCAGATATACTGTCAAAGTCTAGCAGCACTGAGACTTTTCACTACTTGTCAATAGTTGTTCCACACAGACTATGTTTCCATCCCAAGTTGTGAATTTACCTTGTGTGCAAAATTAGAATATTGCATAAAACATTTGTGAATTTCCATCCCATGTTTATAAAAGAACAACATTGTTACTTTCTGGGAAACTGACATGATGTATTAATAATAAAAATAAAAGTTGTTGGGGGAAGCCTGTGGCTCTTTTTCATACATAATACATAATTGCACAAAATGGAATGCATTAACAAGGTAAAGACTTTTTCAGGAACAATGAGGAATTTATTTGGTAAATGTGTTAAAAATGATCGGAATCAATTGAGGGCATGCATTTTTTATGCACATTTTTAGAATTTTATACGCGTCTTGACATTTACATCCATTTTTGCAAGAAATGGGTGGTTGGAAAGCTATGGTCAGTGTATTAGTGGTAGATATTTAATATTACTTTTAATCCTGACGCAAAATGGCAAGAGTTGGCTGAAACTTGTTGCCTGACTATACAGGTTTTTATTGAAGTTGTGTTTAAAATATACCAGGGTGCAACAGTAAGTTCAGTTGAGCAAGAATTTGTCCCTTTATTTGTCAGGTTAGTGACATCAGATGCATTTTTATGTAGGTTAAAATAATTAGCATTTTTCTGTACCAGTGACTCAGAAAGTCCAGTAACCTGGATACAGTGTAATTGCTTTAACATGGTGTGGTTCTTGGCCAGATTAAGCTGCAAAGTGGACCAAAAGCCTGGTTCAATCCAGTTTAGCTGAGGTGGTCTACCAGCTCTAACAAGGTGGACAAACTCTGGCTAAATGCTAGTCCTGCTGATTGGCTGCCTAGATGAGCCTGGATCAGTTTGGACTAGCTTCTTTGACCGGATAGCAACCTTGTAAAACCAGGTTGTAAATCATCCACTTACACACATATCAACCCAAATATACACAGAGTGGAGAGCTGTGCATTGCTGTGGGCTGCTCGCGGTGTGTTTTTAGGGCCAGAGAGATTGATGGGGTGGCCTATTCATTATCAGCAAACTTTTGGCTTGCAGCCATGTCTTTTTCTCTTTTCCTTCTGTTTATTCTTCAGTTTTCTTTCTCTGTCAGCCTCTCCCCTCTCCTTATATAGCATGTTTTCTTAGCTAACTCAGTATATCTCCTCTTACTTAGTTACTTGACTTAGGGCACACACACTGACATCTCCCATCCATAAGACTTCCTGTGCTGTATTATCTCTCGAGCGTTATCATGGGCCTGCACGGAAAGGTTGTAGGAGAGGTGTCTTTCACAAACATGCCTGTGGAAGATAGTGATATCCAAACTGACAGGAGGAAGTAGAGGCTGAAGATAGTATTGACTATTATGGAAACTTCTGCGTCCCCAGTTATCAGTTTTTCTCAAATACACAGTTGTTTTCCCCTTGAATCTCCGAGTTCAGAAGCTTGTCCTTATTCTTTTACTTTAGTTTCATCCTCACACGCACATTCTAATACATTTTAAACCATAGATCAGAACCTTATCTGACAATATTAGAGTTTTTTTTGTTTTTGATTTTTTTTGTATTTATCAGTATTGTATTAGATATAAGATATTTGTGCATGCTCATTTTTTCAATTTGTCTTTGCCGTCATCTACCTTTGTGGATAGTCAAAGGCCTGATTCGTTGAGACTGGTTTACCAAGCAAAAAGTTCAGCTTAGTTTGGTTATCTTAGCCATAGCTAAGGAAATATTAATCTAACTTTTGACAGATGGATCGAGTTAAAGGGCAAGTATTAAGTTGCCAAAAAAGTGATTGTAGATTTCTGGCACAGAGAGTTCATTCATATAGTTTTTCGTCATAATAAAGCAAGTGTTTTGGCAGCGCAGGGATCTTTTGAATGTCTTGGAGCTGATGTCATTCTCCAGTCTCCTGACCTCTCTCAACATTAGCATCAGCGCTTGCAACCATATGACGGACCGCCAGAACTATCCAGTGATGTAGCGTGAAATAAATGCATTGCTCTACGGTGTGTGCTTCCCTTCTGTCACCATAAATGGTCAAACCATGTTTGCTGGCTGTGCATGATACAAGATTAGAAAAATGTAGGCTTGAGTTTCATTGGAAACAAAGTGCCAGTCTCCACTGAGCAGTGGGGGGATTCTGGGTCTTCCAGATCGTAGAACCGTTCAAGAGATAGCAGCTGCGGAGGAAGTGTGTTTATATGCATATCTGTGTGTTTGTGTTGGCACAAACTGTGTCTGTGTGTTTGCATGTGTATGTTGGCACGTTTGTGTGTGTTCTTGCATGAATAAAAGTTCACACTCTGTGAGTAATGCCCTCATTGTACTGACACCTCTTTTCTTCGGTCAGATTCCCAGCACTGTTTCCTGTGTGAGCCCTCAACCGGGTGTGCAGGTGCAGAAAAAGGGGGATTGTGTTTGTCGGAAAAAAGGGGGAGAGAGATGGTAGGCATGAAAAGAGAAAAAGGGATGTAGAAATGTGGGAAGATCGAGTGCCAAAGCGTGTGCCAAAGTGTGTGTGTGTCTGTGTGTAGCATAGTACTAGCTTTCAAAAGTTTGGTGTCAGAAGAAGAAGAAATAATTATTTAATTCAGCAAGTATCCAATAAATTTATCAAAAGTGACATTAAAAACATTTATAATTTTACCAAATATATATATATATATATATATATATATATATATTTCTTTTTTTTTTTTTGGAAATTTATCAAAGAATCCTGAAACAAGTTTTTCATGGTTTCAACTGTTCCAACAACTGTTTTCAACATGTTGAAATGTTTCTTGAGCAGCAAATCAGCATTTTAGAATGATTTCTGAAGGATCATGTGACACTGAAGACTGGAGTAATGATGCTGAAAATTCAGCTTTGATCACAGGAATAAATTACATTTTAAAATATAAAAAAATTACGGAGCCCTGCACATGGCATGCAGGAAAAAATAGTAGGCTAAATCGTGCTTATGACTTACTATTTTGTTCCCTCGATTTATAAATTGTGCGCATGATTTACTATTTTGTTCCCTCGATTTATAAACCGTGCACATGATTTACTATTTCTTTCCCTCGATTTATAAATTGTGCGCATGATTTACTATTTTGTTCCCTCGATTTATAAATTGTGCGACAAATTTACTATTTTTGTTCCCTCGATTTATAAATCGTGCACATTATTTACTATTTTGTTCCCCCGATTTATAAATCGTGCGCATGATTTACTATTTCTTTCCCTCGATTTATAAATTGTGCGCATGATTTACTATTTATTTCCCTCGATTTATAAATCGTGCGCATGATTTACTATTTTGTTCCCTCGATTTATAAACCGTGCACATGATTTACTATTTCTTTCCCTCGATTTATAAATTGTGCGCATGATTTACTATTTTGTTCCCTCGATTTATAAATTGTGCGCATGATTTACTATTTTGTTCCCTCGATTTATAAATCGTGCACATGATTTACTATTTTGTTCCCTCGATTTATAAATCGTGCGCATGATTTACTATTTCTTTCCCTCGATTTATAAATTGTGCGCATGATTTACTATTTATTTCCCTCGATTTATAAATCGTGCGCATGATTTACTATTTCTTTCCCTCAATTTATAAATCGTGCACATGATTTACTATTCTTTTTTCCCTCGATTTATAAATTGTGCGCATGATTTACTATTTTGTTCCCTCGATTTATAAATTGTGCGCATGATTTACTATTTTGTTCCCTCGATTTATAAAATCGTGCGCATGATTTACTATTTCTTTCCCTCGATTTATAAATCGTGCACATGATTTACTATTTCTTTTCCCTCGATTTATAAATTGGGCGCATGATTTACTATTTTGTTCCCTCGATTTATAAATTGTGCGCATGATTTACTATTTTGTTCCCTCGATTTATAAATCGTGCGCATGATTTACTATTTTGTTCCCTCGATTTATAAATCGTGCGCATGATTTACTATTTCTTTCCCTCGATTTATAAATCGTGCGCGCATGATTTACTATTTTGTTCCCTCGATTTATAAATTGTGCGCATGATTTACTATTTTGTTCCCTCGATTTATAAATTGTGCGCATGATTTACTATTTTGTTCCCTCGATTTATAAATCGTGCACATGATTTACTATTTTGTTCCCTCGATTTATAAATCGTGCGCATGATTTGTATTTCTTTCCCTCGATTTATAAATCGTGCGCATGATTTACTATTTTGTTCTCCCTCGATTTATAAATTGTGTGCATGATTTACTATTTTGTTCCCTCGATTTATAAATCGTGCACATGATTTACTATTTCTTTCCCTCGATTTATAAATCGTGCGCATGATTTACTATTTCTTTCCCTCAATTTATAAATCGTGCGCATGATTTACTATTTCGTTCCCTCGATTTATAAATCGTGCCCATGATTTACTATTTCGTTCCCTCGATTCATAAATCGTGCGCATGATTTGTTAATTTGTTCCCTCCATTTATAAATTGTGCGCATGATTAACAAATTCGTTCCCTCCATTTATAAATCATGTGCACATGATTTACTATTTTGTTCCCTCGATTTATAAATCGTGCGCATGATTTACTATTTCTTTCCCTCGATTTATAAATCGTGCGCATGATTTACTATTTCTTTCCCTCAATTTATAAATTGTGCCCATGATTTTACTATTTTTGTTCCCTCAATTTATAAAATCGTGCGCATGATTTACTATTTCGTTCCCTCGATTTATAAATCGTGCCCATGATTTACTATTTCGTTCCCTCGATTCATAAATCGTGCACATGATTTACTAATTTGTTCCCTCAATTTGCTAAATTGTGCACACGATTTATTTATTTTTTCTTGCATGTCATATGCAGGGCTCCATATAAAATAGAAAACAGTTTTTTTTTTTTATTGTAAAAATATTTCACAATATTACTGCTTTTATTGTATTTGTGATCAAATTAATGCAGCTGTTGTGAGACTTCTTTTAAAGCTATTCAAAAATCTTACTAACCTCTTCTGAACAATAATGTGGGCAACTAGTGAGATGGTAGTTTTGCTATTTTTGAAATAATTTCTCTTTTCTGTAAAAAAGGTTCTGAAATATAGTTATAAAACACATTAACTAGGGTCCAAAATTAACATCCGCCAAGTGCCAAATGTGAGTAAAAAGTTACTGCCGTCTAAATGGCTTTGGTTCACTAGTTGGTTGATAACTGTTTGGAATGAAGATGATTTGTAAGCCGATTTGTAAGAATGATCATCTGATGATCTTCTACCGAACACATCTGTCAGTACTTATGGGTCTACTAATGATTTATCATCAGAAGTTTATCTTTTTTCTCTCCAGAGCTCCACATATGTGGAACATTCCTCAAAAAAAAAAAAAAAGGAAAAAATAAAAGAACTAACTAGTGAGCTCTTGTTTTGTGACAGGTGCTGTTTTACTGAAAGACTAATCTTGCAAGTAGTGCAAGTGACATTATGACCTGTACTGCTCGTCACAATCACAAATATGCAAAAAAAAATATAGTACTTTTGCAATGTAGCTTGTAATCTAACTAACCACTTTCTCCACAGGATTAGCTGAGTAGTTTGTATTTTATCTTCCTACTTTTTAGAGTAGTTTGTTAAATGGCTGGAGGTTGGGGTACACTAGGCTTCGACGGAGGGAGTGAGATAGAGAGAAGCGATGTCGACAGGAATAATGGTGCTTCAGAGGCTGTGTGTTGAGAGCGGCTCTTGAAGAAGAGGACCGGTGTGGGCCAGTCCGGCTGGGCACAGGGCATCCTGGCTCTGATACTGTCTGCTGCTCAATGCCCACTCTGTCTGGATCTGGCCATAACACTCCAGGACAGTCAAGAGACAAATAAAAGAGTTTTAAACTAGGTCACAGCAGGCCAGTAATAAGCTGCTCTCCTCTTTGTGTCTCCCCTTCAATGTGTTTCCTGCTGGAAAAAAACAGATCAAACCAGATTAAGGTGGAATTTGGAGCATCAGAGCAGTAGATTGTCTACCGGCTGATAGTTTACAGGCCGTGAAACACCGAGCCAACAACCAACGGTGTGTGTTCTGCTCCTTTGAAAAATGGAAAAAAGGCAAAAGTCAGATGCAAACATCAAAGAGGGTCCATCACACAAAAGGCTCTTCTCATTGGGTGCATCCAAATTCCATAATTTCTGAGTAGGTACTTCACAGCTGTTAAAAAGTATGTTTATATAGTGTGAATGTGTATAGTATCAATGAAATCTGCACATACTACATTTGTCATGTTGTCATTTTCATGCCAGTTGCACAAATCCTCTCCTGTGGCTTCATGGGAGTGTAGAGTGTCCATTAGATGTGCACTTCTGGAAGTAGCATGTTTTCTGATACTACTCTTTTCACATACTCTTTTCTCACACAGGTGAAGAGCGTATGGGTTGGTTTGCTATCGGCTGTAGTCTTTGCGGGGTGTTCAAGTGCAATTTTTTGGCCCTGTCACCAAAAAAGTCTACTATCTTCCATCTAAACCAGATTCGACCCGCTAATGACCTGAACTTAAAAGACTGGAAATGAAATGGTCAAATTGAACACTGCCTTAAAAAAATTATATTTTATCATCGTGTTATCATCATTTATTCTGAATGCTTTGAGGACAGATACTCCAAAAATGGCAAAAAAAAAACTTTTAATGGAAAAAAAATTAATTCATACAGGTTTGGAATTACAAGAGGATGATTAAATGACAACAGAATTGTCATTTTATGGGCAAGTCATTCCCTTACTGACACAATTAATTAATTGTAAAGTTGTAAATAAATATTAAATAAAGAGTGTTTTACAACAAAACTCGGCCGTTCTACTTTCTAATTTCACATTTAATTAATTGTGTTACAAGCCATTTCTTTGTAATAGTTTGTCAAAATTACTAGCATGAATTTACTAGAGTGAAACTTGTTTCTAGGTGAATCCTACACCATTTTTCTCAGTGTTGTTTAAGTTCAAATCCAATCTTTGTTTCTCTTTCAGTCCTATATTCTTCTTGTCTGTTTCTTTTTTCCTGTTCCTGTCAGTCAGTCAGTCAGTTTTCTATTCATCAGTGTCTTCCTCCTTCCCTCTTTCTCATCCTCTAGGTTGGTGTTGACCTCTCTTTCAGTGCTAATAAACGGCAACTATCACTCTATTCTCCCTGCAGCTAATACACTGACACAAAGACAAGAGTTCTCCAGTTATTCAGTTATTCTAGCCTCTGTGTGAATGTCCGGGGATTTCCTTTGTAACACTGAAATGCTGAAAGTCCCACTTGTGGTTTATGGAGATTCTTTCAACAAGAATAGGCTCCAAAATATGTTCCTACATGCCACTCATTGTCTCACTGGTGAAAGTCCAACAGTGTCAGTATCTGTCTAGATAAACAGTGCCGGCTTGTTTTACGGATTATTAACACAGAAAAACATGTCTGGTTCATGTTTTGCTCCAAAATGAAAACGAATACGAAATTGTATTTTTGCCTAAAGAAAACCAAGACAATATAGAGCATATCCTATCTTCTTCAGCTGCTGTGTCTCAAATATAAATATGTGTGTGTGTGTACTGTGGGAAAGAATCTGGTGTGCCTAGGGTGTGTGTAGGTGTACACTTTTCTATATGTCAGTTGTAGTGTCTGTGTTTGTGTGAGTGTGAGGTGTAAAGCAGAGTGTG
This sequence comes from Cyprinus carpio, assembly GCF_018340385.1. Classification (NCBI taxonomy): domain Eukaryota; kingdom Metazoa; phylum Chordata; class Actinopteri; order Cypriniformes; family Cyprinidae; genus Cyprinus; species Cyprinus carpio. The sequence continues at coordinate 4,011,550 of NC_056580.1, forward strand.
TCATGTTTGTGTGATTATGAGAGGGTTCAGTATGTACTTCCAACATTTGTGGAATACATCTGTGTGTGAGATTTTTAGAGTGGTTTGTTATGGTAGGGATGTGTGTTTTTTGCATGCATCTATCTCTCTTGTGTTTTAGGGTAATAATTACTCTTTGAAAGCTGAGACAGGCCTGTAGGATATTGGATATCTTTAAGGATGAAATACACTCAACACACACACACACACACACACACACACACAAATTCAAACAGTGTTTCCAGTCATTCCAAGCCTCAAGCCTTCACAAACCAGTTTTAAGTGTTTTAACAGATCACATTTACAAGTCTTTCATACACAGATTTCAGCTCCAGCGCATGATTTTGATTCAGTTTTCTGATTGGGTCAAACCAAGAGGTTAGTTACATTTTAACTTGACAATCACATTTATATTTATTAGTTTAGTAGATGTAAAAAAAAAAATAATAAGTGAAAAATAAGTGTACTAACATACTTTTAAAAAGAGTGCTTATTACAGAGACAACATACTTCAAAAGAATATAGTAAAATGCAAACTGAATGTAACGTTTTTGGACAATTAATTGCATCTAAGTTGAACTTTGGAGTGCTTCTTTTACTCACTTCAGTAGAACTTAAGTACATCTTTATAAGTAATTTCATAATTCTTCTATTGTCATTATATTCCATATATTGTCTATATTATTCTGTTGAGAAGTATTGTTGATTATCTATTATCTATTTTTGACATTTATACATTATATATTGCACTTAGGAAAAGAAAGGGTCATGAAAGGGTACTGTTTTTATTATTTTTTTTATTTAATATTTTCAATGAAGCCTGCGATTGCCCTTGTATTTTGCTTCAAACATGAAACTTTATGCACATTTATTTTTTATTATTTCACAAGCAAAAATAGATCCAGCGATATTAGCATTACCAAATTTAAAGAACTGGAAATTCTAAAATGTTTCTGTAAACCTTTTAAAAGTGCTGCAGCGGATACCTTACACATTGAGCTATGATGCTCATGTGGGTGAGGCAGGTTTGAGTCTGGGTTGTGTTTGTTCTCCCCAATTACATAAAAGTGGCAAAACCCCGACAATAAGATAAAAGAAATTGAATTTCTTTGAGCATCAAGTGCATCTGAAGTTTAACAACTCTTCAGGTGTGTTGATATGTTGGAAAGAATAACAGACTCATTATCTCTTTCTGGAAAATCCCTGCAAGTTAATAAAGCCCACATCAATCGCTCCTTTAAGTGCACATTCTGGCATTTAAAGGAAGTGTGGCAACAGAATGCCAAATGAACAGATTTCCCACAGGGTACAGAAAGAGAAAAGAGAGAGTCATACCGAAGCCCATGCAATGTCCAGTTGTCCTCTATATAAAGTACGGGTTTGTTGACTCATGCAGTCTGTTGTTGAGACTGCGAGGGCTCAGTTTACCCCGTCTCTCAATCACTGACTTCCTCTTTAAAATTACATGGACTCTCCCTTTCAGCTCTGTAGAAAATATAGAAGGATTAGCAGATATTAAAAGGCACTGACAGGAAGATGGTGCATCTCATGTCTTGGCCTTTTTCTGGAGGTAGTCATGCAGTGAATGTTTGCTGAGGGCTTTTTAAGAAACCATTAAATGGTCTGACAGATGCAATTTTCCTACCTGTCAAGGATAATAATACCTTATATACTTTTGTGGCTGTTTGGTTTCTGTTTGCTGCTGTAAATCCCCGTGGATCAGGCTTTCAAATGTGGGTGTATAAGCATAAACAAACAGCTGGTATCAAAATCTCATAAACCTGTGTCTCAAAAAATGGTCTCATAGTGTGGCTGTTTGGTTTCTGTTTGCTGCTGTAAATCCCCGTGGATCAGGAGGTTTAGGAGCTGTTTGGTTTCTGTTTGCTGCTGTAAATCCCCGTGGATCAGGAGGTTTAGGAGTCTGCTGGTCTGAGAGGTTAGCCAGGGGTCACTGATTGTTCTGACAGAGCTGTTATATAGAGAGAGCTACTATATGAGAGCGAGAAATGTTCTGAAGCTGTATAAAGAGCAAAGTATCCTTAAACACTTCTGACTCCGTAGAGTTTTAAAAAAATAAACTCTCACTAAAACACATTTAACACTACAAAATTAACATTACACATTTAGACCTACATTGTCCAAAAGTGGATCTATGTAAGTCACAGGAGAATTGTTATTTTACCAACAAATGTCATTTCTAGCACTTTAGTTATCTATTGTGCAGTGTTATTAGCATTATTTATATACTATTGTCATATATTTTATAATTAAAATGTCTTTTTTTATTATATTATATTTTATTTTATTTGTTTGTATTTCGGTTTTAGTTTGAGAGTAATTTTAGTACCTCAGTTTCTAATTTTCCTTTTATTTTTTATAATATTTAACTTATATTTATATTTGTAAAAATATTTCAAATATAATATTTTACAGTGACATGACATACAGCCAAGTATAGTGACCCATACTCAGAATTCGTGCTTTGCATTTAACGTATCCAAACTGCACACACAGCAGTGAACACACACACAGCAGTGAACACACACCCGGAGCAGTGGGTATCATTTATGCTGCGGCGCCCGGGGAGCAGTTGGGGGTTTGGCGCCTTGCTCAAGGGCACCTCAGTCGTGGTATTGCCGGCCCGAGACTCAAACCCACAACCTCTCTAACCACTAGGCCACGACTTCTCCGACAATTCATTTATATTTTTGGGGAATATTTTTATATTCATATATAAATGAACTCACAATTCATTTATATTTTACTTAAAAAAATGTTCTAACAATAACAACACTGATATAATTTTTGTGTCCCAATCACACACAATTAAATATTTTCACTACACTAATATTTCATGATATTTCTTATATTGCATGTAATTTTTTTCTTTACACAATACTTGAAAAAAAAAAAACTTTATTTACTGTACACTTCTTAGGGGTAAAACTGTTAGTTCTAGTGGAAATGACACCACATCTGTGTAAATAATTTTCTCACAACAAATTTTTATATAGTTTATTTTGCGCTTTGTTCATAAAATCGTCATAGTATTAAACCGTGAAAAATGTAATAATTCAGGTTTAACAGACTTTTATAGTTTATGATTGAAAGTCTGGGTCTGGGACAAGAGTACAACAATAAAATCTGCACATACAAAACACTATAAAAAGTAGTAAAAATAAATCATAAAGGTGTGATGATTAAAAAAAAAAAAATATTCCAAGAAAGTCTTAATGGAACAGAAAGAAAACATTTGAAATCCTTGTACAGTAAAAATAAAAATAAAAAAATTAACCCTTGGGACCTTAAAATGCTTGTAGTTGAAGAAACACCCAATACTAGTATCCCACTTTTACGATTCCGGAACTTGTAACGGTAATTGTAATTGTTGCTTAAAAAAATGTTTTGCAGTTTCCCAGCACCACCTGCCTGTTCTCAGGCAGGCTAATAGTTTAGCCAAACACATGCTGCAATAATTTTGTAGCATGTGTTTTTGGATACCTAAACTAGAGGTACTTTATATACAGGAATCTGAACCTTTTTTCAGGTGTGTGTGTGCTCCTCTGCCACAGGAAGTGAGGCGGTAAGGAAATGCCTCGACACAGCAGGAGGTGTGTGTACTTGTGTTGACAGGAATCAGAGCGTGATAAAGAGGATTTGCCTGCAGTTTCAATAGAACAGAATTAGCAGCGTTCACATGACTGCAGGGAGTTCAGACAAAACGTGACTGATAAAACACCACACACCTCTCTAGAAGATCTGAAAACACACAAAAACCAAATAAGAAAGAAAAAAACTTTTTATTTTTTTTTTTTTGTCTTTGTTAAAGTTTAAGTAAACATAAAGCTCTGATTTGATGTCATTGTGCATGCCGTCTTAGGTTTATAAAAGCAAATACAGAATGGTTGGTTCATAGTGGGTAAAAACATTCTTTGTTTGCAATATCTGGTTAATGTGTGCAGGTGTGTGCAGTCGTCAATCATCATACTGTATGATGTCAGTTTGTATGTTTCATCATATCTGTTGAGTTGATTTATTATTTAGTATTTTTAATGTCTTATAGTTTTTGTAATTTTGCTTTATCGTGGATCTTTTTCTTTGTGTGAGTTGGAAGAGAGTCCAGTGCTCTGGAAACACTACTCAAATATCGAAGCTCGAGGGGTGTGTTGTTTTGAGGTCAAAGGTGACCGACATGTTGTTTAAACAATCAGTGGGTGTGTTTTCAGGTCATGTCGAAGTGGAGCCAATTTTAGCCAATTCAGCCAATTTTAAAGACAACATTAAAACAAGTTATATTTACAGTGTTAATAAATATTTTTGGTCTTAGGGGCTTTTCTGGTGGTTAAAACAAGTTTAACCTTTGAAAAACATGTTTTTTTCTTTCCACTGCCAGGCATCTTATTTTTTTTTTTTTTTTTTGCAACCAAAAAAAAAAGAAAATAAAAAAATTGCATTGTTTGAATGGCCCATTATTGTGCATAATTCATGCATGTTATTTATAAAATAAAATTTATTATATGTGTGTATGTATATATATATATATATATATATATATATATATATTATATATAATATGTATGTATGTATGTATATATATATATATATATATATATATATATATATATTATATATATATTTATATATATATATTTTTTTCTCAAAATGTAATATTTGAAGAAAATTTTTCTCATCAATTTCTTTTCTCAAAATGTAATAACCTTCAGTGTATCTGAAATGATGTTAATTTCTGCTGACATTTAGTAACATTTTATTTATTTATTTATTTTTTCAAAATTCTTTCAAAGCTGTAATAAAACAAAAATTATTGGAATATGTTTTACAAAAATAACACAATTTCAGTGTTTCTATTTCAAAATTAGAAAAAGAACGTGAAGTGAAGAAGTGAGAATTGTTCAAGTAAATACTACACCATTGTTTTTTTTTTTTCAGTAACAATGAAAAGCTGAAAGGAATTTCTAAATTTCTATTTGGAAAATTTCCAACAAAATTGCACTTACATTTTGGAAATAGGGCTAAAATTGTCAAGCACAACTTCAGAGCATTAATTTAATAATATAAATGCATTTTTAAAGGGATAGATCACTCAAAATGAAAATTACAACATCATTTACTCACGTCATTCCAAACCGGTATGACTTTATTTCTTCTGCGGAAAATTTTTAAGAACAATGGGGTTGTTTGGACCACACTGTTCTTAAAAATCTCCTTTTGTGTTCCACAGAAGATTGAAAACCATACAGGTTTGGAACATGCAAGTAAGTAAATGAAATGAGACGGGTCTAAACTTTAGTAAATGAAGACTGCACACATTGCAAATAAAATTCTAGCATTGCCATTGTGTTTCTTTTTAGAAACTACAGATACCAATGAAGTGCATTTATTTGAATTGTCAGAAACAAGAGAAATGAAGTAGCGATATAACATACCTGACTTCAAAGGGAAAGCAGTATGAGGCTGTTTGGGTGAGGACAAATAACTATCCAGTTACATCGAAGCGTAATGATAATGGTCTGATGATCGTCATTTCATATCTTTTTTTGAGGTCATATGTGAGGTCTCCATGCACGAGAGTTCATCATGTCTTTTAACCCCCACCTTCTGTTTAATGCTGAGATTAGTAACACGATTAACGCATGTCATTAGTATCAGGACAGGCAGCTGTCAGAGCCTTAATCAGTACACATACAATAATGTACCCACACACAAAGAGCATGTGAATGCATGCGGACCCCTCCTGGACCCCGTTCCACATGAATGACCAGCACACAATGCTAATGAGAGGCACACAAAGAGCTTAAGTGTGTGTGTAATTAAGGCTGATTAGCTGATGAAGGACTGTTTGAGGAGCACAGCCACTGCGGCTCTTCAAAGAGATGTGTGCTGGTCTCAAGCTGGGAGCAAATACTGGAAGATGAGGTGAAGAAGCTGTAAACTGCTCATTTGCAGAAAAATTGATTTAGTAGATAGATAGATAGATAGATAGATAGATAGATAGATAGATAGATAGATAGATAGATAGATAGATAGATAGATAGATAGATAGATAGATAGATAGATAGATAAAACACTATACAATTGTAATAGGCTTTTCCTGTCATTTATAGCTCCTCCTTAAAGTTGCCCATGCCTTTTTGTTTCTCCATTCTTCCCATCAGCATCTGAACAATGGCATCTGTTCCCACTGAAGCCAGTCTGTCCTGAAGAGCTAGTTCCAGCACTGCACACTTTCAGGGGCTCAGAGGCCTTTTGATCTATACCAGTATTTCCTGCTATAGCCTGGGCTGTAAGCTGGGACAGACAGTGTTAACATAACCTCAACTATAGCTCAGTGCTGGGCAGGCCAGTGGTGCTATAACCTACTTACTGTACCTACTCAGCAGAAAGTGGGCTTTATCCTAAGGGCTTCTGGGCCCTGTGTCAAAAGCTTTAGCTGGCAAGAGTGACTGTAGCGGATTTTCAAGGAAAACGTTTTTAAGGTTTTGTTCATTTTGTAAAAGAAGAAAAAGTACAGACATAATAGGAATTTTATAGGGTTTCTTTTTAATCATGACCACCCAACTCCTGTCATGACTAGCAAACCCAGTAAGTTCTGCAGTGTGCACAGAGATACCAGAAAATTATGTGACATAACTACAGTATCTGCAAAGTGCTTTTTTTTACACAGAGAAAAATCCATTTGCAGAGAACAGTGGTTGTTAAAATGACAGTTTAGATGTTACAGCTGAGAAACACTCATTCATGCAAACTGCTTTTCAACCCTCCAGACATCCATTTTAAATGTATTATTGCACAATTGTTTGTTTGTTTTTACACACTGAATACTGAGTCAATATAATTGGGATGTTAATGGCTGCAAAACATCCAACTGCATAGCATTTCTTTGGTTTGTAATTAAGTCAAGATTAACAAAACATTCTGAGTGTAGGTTTATTTCTTACATAAGCCTTATAAATCATTTCAATTGTTTAAGGCAACATAAATCTACACAAATTCCTATTTGTTTCTACACTGACTGTGTGTGTGTGTGTGTGTGTGTGTGTGTGTGTGTGTGTGTGTGTGTGTGTGTGTGTGTGTGTGTGTGTGTGTGAGTGTGTGCGTGCGTGTGTGTGTGCGTGTGTGTGTGTGTGTGTGTGTACCATATTTAATAGATATAATACCTGGAAAAAGCACAAACTGTGCTAAACTGTGATGTAAATGGCATCAGACAGAATGAAAAAAATAATTTCACAATTTAAGTGACCTTTAAAAACTCGTAGAAGATCCACTTTAATATAATTATAAGTATTTGTGATGTACACTACTAAAAATTAAAAATTAGTGCACTTTAATGTTTTTTTTTAAGTCTCTTATTCTCACCAAGGCTACATTTATTTGATCAAAAATACAGTAAAATATTGTGAAATATTACAATTATTAACTGTTTAAACAATTAAATAACTGCTTTCTATTTGAATATATTTTAGTGCTGTCAAACAAATAATCGCATCCAAAATAAAAGTTTTTGTTTGCATAATATATGTGTGTATACTGAGTATATTTATTATGTATATATAAATACAAACACATGCATGTATATATTTCAGAAAATTATGCTATTTTATATATTAAATATATTTATTTTTAATATAAATGATATAAATAAATATAGATAAATGGCCTACTGTATATGTGTTTGTATTTATATATACATAATAAATATACACAGAACACACACATATAATACAAAAAAAAAAACTAAAATTTTATATGATAAAAAACACTTAAAATCTTTACAGCAACAACACAAATAAAAATAAAAAAAATAAACCTATTCCTGTGAATTTTTAGCATCATTACTCCAGTCGTCAGTGTCAGATGATCTTTCAGAAATCATTAATATGCTGATTTGCTGCTAAAGAAACATTTCTTATTATTATCAATGTTGAAATGTCTTTGATACGTAGAAAAATTAAAAAAGAACAGCAATAGAAACTTTTTTTTGTGAAAATGCAAAAGACTTTCTTTTCACTTTTGAACAACTTAATGCATAATTGCATAATAATAATAAAAACAAATACTGACCACAAACTGTTAAACAGTAGTGTAGTAACAGTATCTTCCAGCAGGGGTTAACTGGACCATGCTAACCAGCCAAACCTTGACCCCTCAGTGTATACTAAAGAGACTAATTACATCTTGTTCACATCCCGTCCTCTTTATTTCACCTTGTATGAAGCGTTGTGTGTCTCCGTCATGTGTGTGTGAGGTGTAGTGGTTGCCAAAGACCTTCTGTGCTTCTCAGAATCTGCTTCCTGTCCCCACACAAACAGTTCACGTCTGCCTTCCTCTTCCCTCTGAGCTCTTCACGCCGCACGGCCCGCAGCAGTCGCGGGCCAGCAGGAAGGAGATCGGAAACAAAGAACCCACTTCCTGTGGTGGCCGCCAGCATTCCAGACAATGGAGAAGGAAATGCTTGGTAGCTAGAGGGGCTCAGAGGAGTTTTGCTGTCCCAGCTTTCCATCAATCTCTCCACTGCCCTTTCAGTCTTTGTAGTTAGTTTATTACTCTTCAGTCTGTGGTAGAACAATGTTTTTTTTTTCTAGTAATAGTGAGCCAATGGGATTGGTCTCTTTAATCAAAGTCATCTTTGCAGATGCTGTCACTGCACCTCAGTTGAGATTTGTGAATCTATGATTTGATATGAGTCATCAATCCTGCAGCATTTCACACCCAACCCCTCGTACCGTCCCCTTTGGTGTATTAGTGGAGACAGTCACCATGGAGACCCTCCAGAAAAAGGGGGAAGGGGGACCAAAAGAGAGACGCAGATGCTAGGAGACTGTGTTTAAATCAGCGCCATAAAAATCCTGCGGGATCCAGATGCCGGGCCTCTCGGGGACAATGCGTGTGACGGCTGAGACACCCCTGGACATGATTCATCCTCCCTGCCCCCTTCAGCCTGACCCTTGAGATCCTCGTCTTAGATGGGCTTGATCGTTCAAAGAACGCCGTCTCCCTCCGGACTCCTGTGACTGACCTAGAGTCCGTCTAAAACATTCTGAGATCTTCTGGAAACTCAACAAGGCAAGGTGGGCCCACGGGAGAGTATTAGCATACTGAAAAACACTTTACTCAAATTGTAGAAACAGAATGCTACCCAGGTGAAACAGAAGTACTCTTAAATGTATTAAAAATGTACTTGAAATTCTGATATTTATACTACAATTATACTCCTAACATGCTTAGCCTACTTGAAGTGCTTTTAAAAAATTATTGAAAGAATATAGGCTATTTTGCTATACAATCCATTTTAATTTCACTTTTGAATACATAGCATTATATATTTATTGTAATAGGCTACTATTTAACTGTATTTTCCACATCCAGCATTTTAACATAGTATCATCTGAAGTGCATCAAAAAAATCATCATCCAAAGATATGCTTACAATAACTATTTATTTACTTGTTTATGTACCTAAATTCAAACAAGCTCAACCTACAGTGTGATGCGTGAAAACAAACCTCACTGGCTTTTGTGGAAGCTCAGGGGTGCTTGAGTAACCTGACTGGTTCTCGCACGAATCAAGCAAGCGTGTCAGGGCTTCAGTTTAGCAGTTCTGCTGCGATTCGATTCATATGGATTACTTTTGCGATGTTTGAAGTCATGAAACATTTTTGGTGACTTTCAGCGGAAGGTCATAAATCTGTCCGATTTCATTAAAATACATCAGTTTTTGTTACGAAGATAAATAATCGGAACAACATGTGGTAAAGTACTTGATTACAGTATTTAAATTGTATTTATTTATTTGTTTGGATGAACTGTTAAATTAAATAGAACATTCATTGTTATATCTTTATTTTTTCTCAGCATCTAAAAGCATCTATATGTGTAGATTTGGAACCTCAGAAAGGTTTTTATTTATTTTTTTTTTTTTTCGCAATAGCGCAATTCAACTTGACCAATCAGAGCCGAGCTTTTCAAATCGGAATTCATTCGGATGGTAACATGTTATCTTGCAACTATAGGCACTGGTTGCTTAAAGTCTAGGTAGTGGCATTTGCCTGTTGTATAACCACTATTAAAACATTGTCCAATATACTGGCGTAAAGAATAGTTTGTCGTTATAGCATGTACATTCATCAACATCCTTTTTAAATTAAAATGAAGTTGTGTTTTTTTTTTCCCTCAACAATTTGTAATTGTAACAATTGTAATGAAGTAAATATTAAATATAAATGAGTATTTCATTGTGAAATATTAAGTAAAAATTTTTTTTTTTTGATTAGCTGGTCACTTTATGTGTTTTCTGTGTTCGGATAGCTATCTGATTTGTTAAAACGGTTCCGTTTACACTTGGCCAGGCCACATTAAAGTTCACGTCAGCATAAACAATAGATATAGATGTGGAATTGGAAGTAGAGTCCTTATTTACCTTAACAGCTTTGTTTGGCTTCCCACGCTTTTGTTTACAAACCCTGTTCCATTTCCTTCTCACCGTGCAAAAACTAAGAGATGTGTCATGAAGTTTTCCTTTCAGCGCTCCACTCACTCCTGACTTCCATCCTCTGTGCCGTTTTTAGTCAACCTGTTTTTTCCTGCAGAACTTCAGAGAGTCAAAGTCTGTTGTCATAGCAGAGAACAGCTGGAGGAAGTCGAGTGACTTCTCATGGAGACTTGAACTCTGTACAGCAATTTACACATGAGAATCTTCTCCCCCAAGAGCATTTTTTTCCGCTTTGCAATCACACATCATGCTTCAGTGACTGCTCAGGTATGGAGACAGATTAGTCTCAAATATAATTCACGCAAAAAACACGATTCACACATGCGTAAACAATTTCACATGCATGAAACCTAATTCACGTACACACACAAAAAAAATTCATGTGCGTGAAAAAAAATATATATATTCACAAAAAGCAATTCACATGCGCAAAATAAAATCATATATTCATAAAATACATTTCACAAATGCAAAACACAATTCGTAGATATACAACTGTGCACAAAAACCTTTGAATGTTTAAAATGTACGAGTGTCTGAATGTACAAATCGTCATTTACTACGAATCCACTCGGATTTGTGTGTGTGTGTTTTTGAGAACTTTCCTGGCAGAGCTCTCTTCCCACGTGGGTCTGTCGTACTCTTTAGCCAATCAGATGCGAGCTTACCATTCAACCAATCATATCATAAGCCACCGAGAGTGCATTCAGAAGCTCGCAGGCAATCGGGGAGACGTCAAGAGAGAAGCCCATAGAAGCCCTGGCGTTACATTTTAAAATACTATACAAAATAATTAATCAGAATACTTACCCCTGCTCACTCACGCCCAAAGAACTCCCCGCTCAAGCTCGCCGTCTCTGCAAGATTAACGATGGCAGTTTGCACGCACAGCTACTAGAAGATTTACATCTGTCAGACAGGTTGCTGACGTCATCAAGCTTAGTTTGAGTCTGCGCGTCAGAAACGGAAGTTCTAAAAATCGCTAAAAATGGGCTTCACTTGTCTCAATTGAGTTCCAATTGGGTCGCTGTGTCCATTTCTTTTACTGTCTATGGGATTACTGATGTAAAGGCTTAATTTCCGTTCTAATTAATCCATATTGAGCAAAAGGTGCGTAGAATCGTGCTCCTTGAATGCACTCTCAGTGGCTTATGATATGATTGGTTGAATGGTAAGCTCGCATCTGATTGGCTAAAGAGTACGACAGACCCACGTGGGAAGAGAGCTCTGCCAGGAAAGTCTCAAAAACACACACACACAAATCCGAGTGGATTCGTAGTAAATGACGATTTGTACATTCAGACACTCGTACATTTTAAACATTCAAAGGTTTTTGTGCACAGTTGTATATCTACGAATTGTGTTTTGCATTTGTGAAATTGTATTTTATGAATATATAATTTTATTTTGCGCATGTGAATTGTTTTCTGTGAATATATATTCTTTTTCACGCACGTGAATTTTTTTTGTGTGTACGTGAATTAGGTTTCATGCATGTGAAATTGTCTACGCATGTGTGAATCGTGTTTTTTTGCGTGAATTATATTTGAGACTAATCTGTCTCCATACTCAGGCGTTCTTATGAAAACACTCTCATGCTAGTTAGTGAGCGTGTCCTAAATGATGTCAGATTCGAAACTTTCTGTGTATGACTCTTCAGTTTATCAAAGAGAAATGATCTGTCGTCACTAGTACTGTGTACATTTTCAAACCTGCTTTTAACTTAGTCCTGTTTACATTATTGACATTCGAACACAATTTAACCTTCTTTCTCTAAAACTTTAAGTCTAAACTTAAGTTTTCTTCCTCTAAAGCTTGACATCTAAAACATGTTGAAGTTGTTGTGGATTAGATAAGGGATAGCCTACTGTTGCAGTGTCAGGTAATTTATGCTCAGTGACTGACTGGTGTATCTATCGTGTTGTTGATAGGGTGTATATATCGAAGCAGTCTCAAGGTTATCTCCATCTGCTGAGGTTACACACACACACCATACTTGAGCAGTTCCTCTGTCAGGTCTTGTTTTATGCTCCTGTCCAGTGGAGTGGAGTGACCTTCACGTTCCACTCCCAGCCAAGAGTGATGTCACACCTCTGAAGGGCCCTGCAGTGGGCCGGGTCTGTGCAGAAATGTTTCTACCTCAGTGTCAAACTGTTTTACCGCAACAAAGATGTGTAAAGGTTTGTGATTCTAGAAATAGTTCATCCAAAAAAATAGAGACAACTCTGTCATCGTTTACTCTTTCTTCTGCGGAACACAAAAGGAAATGTTTTGCAGAATGTTGAGGCTGCTCTTCTACATGCAACAAAAGCGAACAGTGAAAAGTTTTTAGGTTTTTATCTTTCATCATATACATTCTCTGAAGTTGTATGATAGCTTTGTTTGAGAAACAAAAACAATCATAACCTCTCAAAAGTCATTGGCACAAGTTAGGAATAACCTGACAGTGAATATGTTTTTTTTTTTTTTTGCATATATTAGGTCCAGAGTCACTTTCGAACCAAGCAGTTTTTAGGTCTATGCTGAGAATTCGCGTGACTAACTAGAACCTTTATAAAATCCTTGTTAGGAAATCTTCACACGAAATTCCCGGTCGGGGAGATTCTTATTTGAAATTACTGGTTTTTGACCATGAACATGTGACAACACTTTGTCTTTATTTGTTATCTTTTGCATTGTGGCTCTAAAAGACATCGTAATTTGTAGGAAACATGCAGGAGAGAGACAATAATCCGACTTTGATTCGACTATTACAGCACACAAATGTAAATACATCTGTACTTTATAGTTTGCTTTCTCTCTGTGTGTTCTTAAAGTGACAGCTGTTATTTCCAAGACACAGGTGTTAAAATAGAACTCTGTTACAATCCATAAACTTGAACTCTGTGTACCTGACACAAGGAAGTATTCATGGTATGTTATCTTTCACTTGTATTTTCTTTTGCCTGGGAACAATTTTCAATATGAACGTCATGCCCTGACTAATGACAGCTGCATTTTGAACCACTGAAATCAAAATCATGCAAATCTAATAAGTACTATCTTTTAGAAGGATTCTCAAGTGTACTTGTTTCACAAGGTTTTTAAAACTAGTTAACCATTCTAATCCAACTCCATACCCATATGTTGGCTTTTGTAATAAGATACCCATAAGGGTGCCTGCATATAACAGTGCTTTCAGTTCATGATGTCAGCACGAGCCATTTGTGTCATTATCATAATGTCTCTGTCTTAAATAAAAGTCCTGCACTGTGTCCTCTGCCTTAGAACGAAGGCTTGATCTGTGTTATACTGTCAACTACAGACTGTTTCAGGTTAACTATCAACCCTGTTTTGGTACCAGCTCATTCAGGTGCATTTGTGAATGAGTGAGTCACAGCACAAAGGGTTGAGAAAGGGACAGAAGGAAAGACAGAGCAGGAAGACAGCAGGGAGAGGCGTGGTGTGTCCTTGGCTGTGTGACACTCTGGTGCCACCTATTGATAACGTTATTAACTCTACAAAGTTTTATAGTGTGATTGAAGGTGATGTGTTGTTCAAATGCTGACTCTTTTTTTAGGCTAGAGGATGGCTTAGGTTTCAAACACCCCTTCAGAAGAAGCCGGTGGTGGACACAGGCTTTGATTTTTGGACACATGGGGCAGACCTCCCACATCAGCATGTGTGTGATAGTGGTTTAGGTGTGTGTGTGGGTGTGTTGAGTCATTAGCGGCAAAGACTAGTCTGTCTCAGCAGGGTATCAGGGTTTATGAAACAGCTGTGTGACAAGATGGATCAGCACTTAATGAGCTACCACACACACACACACACACATTAGTCTAGCACATGAGATTGGTAACTTGACTTCCTACTAATTGTTAACAGAAATGTCTTTGCTATTACAACCCAAAAAGGCAGAGTATGTTTGAAATGGCATATTAAGCAGTATAATGCGCATAGTATTCAGATTTTCTGTATGCATGACATCACTGGATGTCTTTTTACTGGCTAGTACATTTAACAAATAGTGCAGTATGCAACTGGATCACACTGCACTGGGTAATGTGCAATGACCTATACTTGTGTTCAAGTATACACTACTACTTATGTTCTTGAAAGAAGTCTCTTGTGTTTACTAAGGCTGCTGCTTAATAATTGATCTTGCTGAATAAAGCTCTTGAGTTTACAGTATATATATATATATAGTATTTTGAGCTGTGGTCTCTTCTTAGTCTGTATCATGTAAAGAATTGTCTAAGCAGCCATATGTGTGCTATTTGTTTAAAGACCAAGAATCTGATGTGTTACATTTTAAGCAAGCCCTCGCTTATAATATCCCTCACTCTTACTATGATAGCCGCTGAGGGACCTCCGAGCTGCTCGCCACTTCACGAGGCCTCTGAATTATTGATAGGCCACAGAGCGCTCTCTGTAGCCGGAGGAAAGGTGTTAGAGAAATACAGCCCATCTGCTGGAGACGCAGCGCCGCGTTATCACTGCGGTATCTGTCTTATCTTCCTCCATCCAGCAAGAAAGAGGAGGAGTGGAGGACTGTGGATAATGCAGGGAGAGTTTTTAATACCATATAATCAACTCTTTGTGTCTGGGGTGCTTTTGATAGATTATGTCTTTTTTCAAAACCTAGTCAGATGAAACCTAAGGCAGCATCCTAACTGGGATGAAACCTCTTGAGTGACTGATTTAGGACGCTCTACATGGGCAACAGTTCTGCTCAGCACACAAATTATGCTCAGAGGAGACTCGATTCAAAATTGACTGCAATATAGTTTGAGAAACTGTGGAGCCCCTAAAGTAACATTTGCAGAAAAAAATAAGAAACTTGTGCATGCAAAAGCTTTATATTTCAACAAAGGGAAAACATTAAAATAACAATAAGACAGGAGGCATCTCTTCCACCCCAGTCCCTCATAAAATACATAATATTTATATAATTTGGAATGTTGTTGGAAAGCATACGATTAAGCACAAAATATTTTATTTTATTGATTGATATTGATTTTTTTTGTCTTTTTTCTCACAGTATCAATTGGTCTTTATACATAAACTTAGTGGGATGCAAACTTTTTCCATATAATTATTACACTTTTTTTTTATTATTTCTTTATACATGAAAATATATAGCTGCCGTTATATTTTACTGTATGAAGAGGTCACTCTCAAGGGAATCTTTGTATTTGGAGTCCATGACATCAAAAGAAGAAGAAAACCGCTGCTTCATGAGATTACATTCTCCACACAGGATACATGTGGCGCTGCTTTAGAATTTTGCCAAAACGAGGTCTCTTGGGAGGCGACATGATTAAGTTGCCTACTTTTTGGAACAATCCTCATGTTGGGATCTGTAAGTGCTGCTTAGATAGGAAATTCATTAGGTTTTTTTAAACAGAACATATGTGATGAAAAATATTTAAAAGCTGCAGCTAGTAAAATTTGTCTTACCCCATCTCTCGATGTAATTTGGCAGAGGGATGAATCAGTTCTTCCTGCAGTCATATCTCAGTGTTGCTATTGTCTTCTTCAGTGGCACACACACACACACACACACATATAGTGTGTTTCCTCTGAGCTCCACCGCACTGCAAACACATTAAAGAGTGATTTGTTTTTAGGAATTTGGGAGCGGAAGAGACAGTGTGGAAAAGAGAGAGAGGGATTGGGGAGATGGAGTGAGGGAGGGTTGAGAGTATTTGTGGATCATATTCCCATATCATACAGGCAGATGCTGAGGTCACAGCAGTTCACATCCACTAACGGTCCCTCATTTTATAGCTGAAGAGTGTCAAAAAGCGAAGAGTGTTTAAAAAAGAATCCTGAAAAGAAAAAAATGGATCATGGTTTTCACATAAATATTAAGCAGCGCAACCATTTTCAACACTGATACTAGAAAGAAACATTTCTTGAGCATCAGATAATCATATTAGAATATTTTCTGAAGGATCATGTGACACTGAAGACTGGAGAAATGATGCTGAAACTTCAGCTTTGCATCATAAGAATAAATTACATTATAAATATATTCAAATAGAAAACAGTTGTTTTAAATTGTGTTAATATTTCATAATATTAAAGCTTATACTGTATTTTTGATCAAATAAATGTAGCCTTGTTGAGCATAAGAGACTTCATTCCAAAAACATAAAAAATATTATCAGCCCCAGACTTCTGAAGGTAGTGTGCTGAAACAATATTCCAAGCTTTATGATGTTTGTTTGTGCTGTGTGTGTGTGTGTGTGTGTGTGTGTGTGTGTGTGTGTGTGTGTGTGCGTGCGTGCGTGCGTGTGTGTGTGTGTGTGTGTTGAGCCCAAGGCTGTGTCCGAAATCTCATACTCTCTTGAGTAGGTACTTATTTCGAATAAGTAATTACTTTGCGACCTCTAAAAAAGTGCATTATACTATGAATGTGTGTAGTATGAATGTAATCTGGACGTACATCCTGCATGTTGTGTTGTTTTACTGCCATTCACAAATCCTCTCCCGTGGCCTCATGGGATAGTAAATCATCAATACTATGAACACTACCGAAATAATCATTACACACACTTTACCTAACCTACTGAATACATTAAGTAACAAACCAAATTTAACCTACTATATATTAGGGAAGTATGCGACTCCAGATGCAGCCCAAGTGTGCCACACATGTCCCTGAAGTAAACCAAAAATATTTTGATCGCCCCCTAGTGGCTAGCTGTCATAAACTCTGCTCTCGCCATGTTAAATGAATGGGACATGAGCCAAACTAAAAAATGTGATTACACAAAATATATTTTCCCCAAAGATGGGTTCTGTCATTTAAGGTGGTTCTTATACGCTGATGTATGTCCAAGTGTTCTTTTTTCTAGTAAGTATGGTTTTAATTGCTGTACATGATGCTGTAAAAACGGGGTGCGGCGTCATGATTGTGTGCTTGTGATTGGGTCTGAGGGAGGTTTGGGACTGGACCTTGATAGCAAATGACTTTATCACAAGATGACAGCCATTTCTGGGACATTTTGACTTCATTTTACTACAGTGGAAGGAAATAGAGACACATTGTCCATCTTTTTTATAGTCTATGGTTGAGACACACAGTCTTGCTAGGATCTATGTGTATATTTTAACATCCATCCCCTCTCAGTGTGGGCAGTTCCTGTGTGTGTTGTTCAGACAGATGGTAGTGGGGTGCAGGCTGGTGGTCTTCCTGCCCCAAACCTGGTGAGCCCAGCCTGTCACACAGCAGAGCAGCTGCATGTGTGTGTGTGTGTGTGTGTGTGTGTGTGTGTGTGTGTGTTCTGTGGAATCAGTAATACACACCTGCCTACATGTCTGCACCTGCGTTATCCTGCATTTCAACCTGTAAATATCACTTGCTCTTTCTAATATTACATATCACTCACCTCTGTCTTTCTACAGTCACTTTCTGTTTAATCAGTCTTGATTGTAGAGGTGGGCTCAGCCGCTTATCTAAATATGATCTGAACCCCCCTAAATAGGGTCAAGCATCTATATTGTACATCTATGTAATTACTGCTCTCTCTTTCAGATCAACCATTGTTGTCTTTCCTCTTAGACTAGAAGCTATTTTAGTGGGCACTCTGTGTGTTTACATTGGTCTCAGAAATATGTTTATGTTTTAAAATTTTTATAAGCGAGTACATATCATACAGAAACATTTAACCCTTGTGAAAAATAATTACTTACTTACTTAGAATACTTAATACAGAAATATATACATATACTGTATATATATACCTTAAAATAAAGTAGGAACTGAATGTAATGTCCTCATTTGTAAGTCACTTTGGATAAAATGTCAATGTATGTAATTACACATTTGTACTAATGAAATTGCAATTTATTACATTTAATATTAATTGTGCTTAAGCTTTAGTATGTTAGTCAGCCCATCAATTAAAGTGAAACTTTTAATTTGACTTTATTACAAAGTGCACTTTTTAAAAGTATTTTATGTTAAGAAACAGTCATGAAAGTGTATTCTCTTATATTTACTGTATGTGACCTTTTATTTCATTAATCTTATCTTCAAGTACGGATATATTAAAAATATATTTTTAAGATTTGAAGTACACTACAAGTGCATAATCAATAAAAATAAGCACACTTTATTTTCACCAGGGTAAATGGGAATCACAATGAAGATAATATTGTATGGCATGGCAAAGTATGTACTAAGTACTACATAATAGCTAATGACACAGACAGTGTTACATGGTCTGTATCTTCCATGTCGGCTTCATATTGACACAATGTGTGTGTCCACAGCTATTAAATGGATTTGTATGGTGTCCTCTGGAGATGTTTGGTGTTTAATTTCAGTGCTGGGCTGCAAACGCTCCTCAGGCATATGAGAGAGTCCCACCTTAATCACCCATTCATACAGAGCAAAAGTGCCCATTCATATGATAATTCACTTTCATAGAGCGGCTTTGTCCATTTATTTTCAGTTTTAGGGTTTTAATACCTTTGTGACCGGTAAAATATAACACAAACACTACGACAAAAATACAAAGCACTCATCTTGCATATTAACACATGCTAACACTTAGTTGCTATGCTTAGGCTGCTATGCCACTTTCACTCATGACTGACACGACCTATCATACTTTGAATGGACAGATCGCTGCTGTTTACTGACTGCTTCATGACTGAGTTCCGTTTTAAACCCAGCCTTATTTTCTCTGAACGGAAAGACCCAAACACACAGATTTAGCAAGCCAGATGCTAACAGTTCGCTGACTGAAAGATGCATTTTGAAAAGACAGGCATTTTGATATATCTTTTTGTGTACTTGGCTGTTTAAGAGCAATAAGCCGTTTAAGTCTTTTGTCTTTCATTGGCTGAAGGGCATTTTAAGATGGATGTCTGTAAATGTATGTTACAGCACACTGTACAGTAATCTGCATATTTCTAAACAGAGTCTCTGAGCCTGTCAGGCTTTTGTGTGTGTGTGTGTGTGTGTGTGTGTGTGTGTTGTCTGGTATGGTGTAAAATGTATTTAATTCAGCAGGCCTTGGTCACTCTGCTTTTGTCATTTGTTGTCGTGATGGAATGACTATTTTATAATGACTTTATTTCTAGTCTCAGCTCCAGACGACATGCCCACTTTTGCTTAATCTGATGCTTATTACACACACAAATGGCAAGATCTTGATCTGACAAGCTCTAATCTGATTGGCTGGCTTTATGTCATTTTCAGGAGTCAGTGTGCACTGATTTTATCAAAGGAAAGATGTTACTTTCCTTAATAAATCCATTTTAACGGTTTAAATATTTTATTTGTAGGCTACTCTGTTTGGTGGCAGATTAAAAATGATAGATAAATGAAATATTTTCATTTTTAAAGCAAAATGTTCAATGTGTGGCACTAAAAGCATGTTCAGTTTTATTGCAAACAAATAAATGTGAATTTGGCAATGTTTTATAACGTTGGTTGTTGTATGCACTGCAGCAGTTTAGAAATGAAATGTCCGGTGAATGACACTAAAAGATTAATGCTTGATCAGGTTTGAAAATAACATGTCATCTACACTACACCTAACAGACAGTGTTAACAAAAGCAACCATGACATAAAAACACATTTGCTGGAGCAACCTTGCCATGTTTCTTGCTTTTACATGCCTTTTAAGGTCTTTTATCGTCACTCATGTTTCTCAGTACTTGTACCCAAGTGCTACCAGGTGAGCTACCGAGCAAGTTTACTACATCAGAAAATCCATACATATGGAGCTGGTTAAGTCATGTAAACATCAAAATGCATTTGTTTATAAAGCATGCATCTAGCAAAGGTGTTTTGTGGCTGAAACTTAAATATTGCATTGAACTGCATGAAAATAAGTCTTAATTAATCAATAATCTGCCCCGTAATCATAAGTTGACAAATAATAAAAGTTGTTGTTGTTTTACTGCCTCTAGTGGTCATTTCAGCTGGAAACTGCAGTGAATTGTATGCAAAAATGTTGGTAGTTGCATGTTTTTCCAATGAGCCTGCGTTGTAGAAGACTTTTGTTTATAATTGTGTGGCTCTGGCAGAGTCTTATCTGGCTTTGATATTCCGCAAAGAACAAATCATTATCACTCATACACTGAAAAAAATGTTTCATTCATCCAATTATAAAAATTTACCCTATGGTTAAGTTTTTTATTTTTAATTGGCTCAAATTAAAAAATATAAATGTGAATCATTACCCTATTTTTTTTTTTTTTAAAATTGAATGAATGAAAAAAAAAAAATTCAGTGCAATTTTTTTTTTATGTTTTTAAAATGTCTGTTTCATATGATTGAAAAGCGGCCAGTGGGTGTGTGTTGGATGGCTGCTCCTCTTCCGTGTTCCCCAGTGTGACAGTAATCTCAGCAGCCGTCTCCCCTTCAGTGTAAACGCCCTAATTATTCTTGTAGCAAACGAGAGAAAGACAGAGAGGAAGTTAATGAGAGGTGGGGGGTAAAAGACCTCCCTCTCTTCCTGCCTGCCTCTTCTCCCCTTTCTTTCCATCTTTATATCTTACAATCCCTGTCTGCTCGGGTAAATCCCCCTCCCTTTCCATCTCTCCTTCCTTTCGGCTGTTTTGTCCTCTCATGTTCTTACCTTCCTGTCTCTCACCCCCCAAATTTTGTTTATATCCCTCGGCCCAATTTGCATATTTTAAAGATTTTCACCGTGAGGGAATCCATCTGGAATAGCTGGAATTCATATGCAGAGCGTAATCAGCGTCTTATTCACAGGACTGTGTGTTTGTCGCGCATAAGAGACGACCCGTTTGTATTGCTGATTGCATCTCTGCGGCACGTCTTGTAAATGTCGATGTCTCCATGGATAGAGTCAAAGGGTGCAGACGTGTTGTGAAGCGGTGAGGATAAATGATCCTGGGTGAGAAAGTCTATTCCCCCTCTTTCTTTTCTTTCTCTTTATCTTTCGCTTTCCGAGTAAACCATCGGCTTCCTTTTGTGTGAATTCCTCCTCTCACCCTCCTTTGTGTATATCAGCCTTAATGTTGCCTAATTGATGTTCAGCTATTCATTAAAGGGGCTGGTGGCTGATAGTCCCTCAGCCTTCCCTCAGGAGTCAAACACACTTCCTGTTTTCACTGGGGTGACATTATAATCAAATGCGGCGGTGTTGCAGACTGTCATCTGTGTGTTCTGCACTGTAGAGGCAGCACCTGTTTAACTGCACATACCTGCTGCTCATGCAACCGGTGGATCTTTTGGTTTATCTTATTGCATGAAGGTATTCATAATGCCTTATGATATACATTGTAAGTGACGTTTTTAGATATCAAACTACAGAATCGTTCAATGAAGATGGTTGTCATGAAGCACTTCAGAAATGATCCATATGAGACACCATCTGCAGATCCCGTGTATGGTTTGATTTTTCTTACTGAAGCTTGTTAAAGCTGATTAGCCGTTGGCGCCTACATTGTGTTTATGCTTCAAGTTGTGTATTTCTGTATGTGTACAATTAGACCGTGTGCCTGCTTTAGAAAGGATCTAGCACATGCGTTTCACGCTTTGACTGAGAAGATTAGATGGAAATCTTGTATTGTATGTTTACAGACTTAAGACTTAATGGTCATGTGTCACAAAGAACCATCTCAAAGGGTCCTTGCTCTGTGACTCATCTAGAAAGATCTCAAAAATAAGATTTAGAGGTACTACTGAATTCAGCATTAGCTTGAGTTTTCATCATCTACAGTACATTTAGTCTGTGTAATAGATCTGAATGAGCAGCATTTTGAGCTTCTTGTGATATACGTTCTCTGAAACTAACATGTGACATGTCACATTTACTGTAGCTTGTGTTCTGTGTTTCCAGTATGTCTGGTATCCTCCTGCGTTGGGTGGTGGTCGCACTCAAACAGATAGGAGAACACTGCTCTCTTTCTCTCCCTAACAAGATCACACAATGTCACAGTGTCACTGGAGGGTCAGTGGTCTCCTCAACTCTGGGATTCCTCAGTAACGGGGGTGCTGACACTGGCTGCAAAGTCAGTGAATGCAGCTCCTGTGTCCTGGACGGCTTTCTGACATGACAGGTGTGTCTTGTGTTATCTGTGTGTTATGTGAAGGTATGTTATGTAGCTGAGTGTGTGTTTGTTTATGTGCAAATAATGGATTCAGTAAGAACAAAATGAGCCTGATTGGAAGCATTGTAGAAGCTTTTTAATCTTGTAAAATAACTTTTTCAAAAAGGTATGTACTGATGCTTTAAATGAAAAATTGATCTAAAAAAAAAATCTTGTAATTTACTTATCATGTCATTTCAAACCCAAACCCTATGATGTACTTTCATGGTTTTATGTTCTTATCCATAAAATAAAACTGAATGGGGACAGACATTGTCAAGCTCCAGAAATGATAAGAAAGAAGTAATTTGACACTTACTTCAAGCCATTATTAATACCAGCTATTAATCTCATTTGCATTCACATATACTCAAATATGGCACATCAGTGATGCCAAATGTCATTGTTTAATGCATGTCTCAACAATTTGAATATGTCGAGCTGCAAATCAGCAAGATTTTCTGTGAGTAATAATAATTAATATTTTTATATTGCTCCTTTAAAGGAAACTTCTCAATGCACTTTACATAAGAAAGATAAAAAAAAAGATATAAAAGAAAAAATAATAAAAAAGAACAAATAACAAACATTTGAGTCGAAAAAAAAGAAATTATGCTAACACTTTACAATAAGGTTCAATTTGTTAACATTCATTAATGCATTAGGTATCATAAATTAAAAATGAATCATTCAGCATTTATTAATTTTGCTGTAACTTATTAATATTCATTTGTACATATTGTAATACATTTTAAACAGTTCACTTTGAATAAATGCACATTAGTTCATGTATTGTGAACAAACATGAATTAACAATGACCAATAGGGTTATATATAAATGAACATTTACCTAGACCGATAATTTCTATACAAGTTGTTGTTCATAGTTAGTTCATACAGTAATATCCTTACTGCAGTGTTGCCAAACTTATTAATAATAAAACAGAATAAAATATCAAAACTGTTCACAAATTATGGTGCTTTTTATCATTTCTCAATAATAGCATTGAAACCCATTCACCTTCATTTATCGTGTGAAGAGCAGCTTGAACATTCTTCAAAGCTCTTCAAATTCTCAAATGTTATAAGATGTCAAAACCAAAAGTTGAGTTGAAATGACTTGAGATGGGTCATTTTTTTTAATCAGCTGATCTGAAGAATCTTTAATGCATATGAACTAAGAAGATTCTTTATTACCGATGCTACAGTGCTGCAAAGATCTTCCGAAGAACCTTTATTTGTGTAATTGTGTTATGAGTGTTGGGGGTTGGAGCGTTTTTAGCGCTCTAATCAGTCAGCCTGGGATGAGAGGAGGGTGGGAGAGAAATGGAGGGGAGGGGTAATAGAGGAACAAGAGGAGAGAGAGGGCTGAGGTTTGGGGGGAGGAGGACAGACGAGAGGAAATTTGTGTGAGAGAGAGATAGAAACAGCAAAGGTTTCCACACTTCTCTTTGAGAGGAAACAAAGAGCGTTTCCAAACATTAAGCGCCTGACTTCAGCGCTCACCCTGCGTCCCGACAGTGTCATCTGACCCTCAGTGTGGAGCTCTGCGCCTGGTTCTGGTTCCCGTCTGCCCTGTGAAGTTCACAGGACTCTGGTTACAGCATGTGAGCGGGGGAACAGTCTCTGCAGAGCTTGCGTGGGTGGATGAGTTGTGGGCACGTGTGCCGTCACTGCTGCTGACTCCACTCTGTGGTTTGGCTGCCCTGCTGCCAGACAGACACACAGAGACGCAGACAGACTTCCAGACTGCGCTTTAGACTTTCTGTAAGAGTGTTGGATTGGCATCGGCTTGGAAGAGTTTTTCACACCCGCGCTGGCGAGATGTGCTGATCGAGTGGTAAGTGGGTGATGACGGGAAACTTTGACACATTGTAGAAAATGGTAACCTGCAAATGTAAATGTACCTTAAAGGACTATTCTAAAACAATGCTAGTCAGAAATTGCTAGTTAATTTCACAAATGCTTGTTGTATTGCTCATAAGTCATTGGATCACTATATAAAAACATGTACTAAATTAATAAATGTAAATGAACTAAAAGTGAAATTTTAAATTAGAAAAACTGAAATTTTCTTGTTAACGTAAACTACTCCAATGATCTTCCAATAAATGTACTTTTTACCTGATTTAACCCTTAAATATTTGTTTTGATTGTATACATTTATGTATTTAGGTTGATTTGGTGATGCTAAATATTTTTGATTGGAATAAAACCAGTTAATTTTCGATGTTATCACTTTTAGTTAACCATTTTTTTCAGTGTAGGCAAGTTTTTTCTATTTCGCTTGTGGGTAAATTGCATCCTCAGAGGAAAATGTTATTGAGATACGAGACATGTGTTCTCAGCTGTGTTTCATTCAGGTTTCGACTTTGTCTCCGATTTTTTTCCTAAAATTGGGAGAAATAAAAAGACACACATGAGACATGCAGTTAGAATATTGAGGCTAAATATGACTAACAAAGCTCAGATCATTTAATAATGGAATAATATGAGAAATGTTTGAGGTTATATTGAGATTGATTGCAGACTTGGTATCCTGGTAAATCTGAGCACAGTCTGAGACACTATTGAGATCTCTTTTGAAACTCTAGAGGACACACATGTGAGATTACAGGGGTCTTTTTCATTGGGAAAAGACTAAGAAGTAGGATAATATCTATTTGCTCTCCATTTAATCTCATTGCTGTTTTGGGGAAACATTTGAGATTACCGAGATCTCATTTGTGATTATTCTGTCCTTGAAAAACGGGGCTAAATGTTTTTGATGTTAGATCAGTAATTGTTTCATGATTAAGGAATGCAGGGCTTTTTTTTTTTTTTTTTAAATCAAGCTCATTATTAGTCATCCGGTTTTGTCATGCTAGCAGGGGTCTTTGAGTCATTCACAAGAACAATTATGTTTTCTGTCAGAAAGTTTGATGGCAACAGTTTGTGTAAACCGCAGTAATTGCTACCAGTTTGTCCCGCTGTGTCCGCTCAGAAGAGATGGGGTTTGGCAGTGATTATGCCAGGCTGGCACAGGCCTGATGTATGGCAGCAGGGAGAGCTGGTGCAGTGGGCATCAGATGAGAGGTGTGGTTCACTGTTGTCTGGAAATCATTTTTGATGGATTTTTCCACTGACCTATTGTGTTCTTCTCGTGTCACGCTGGTGATTCTGGTGAAGATTCTGTGATTTGTGATTTAAGCTGTCACTATGTGGACATTGGATCCTGTTAAAGACTATGTGTGTGTGTGTGTGTGTGTGTGTGTGTGTGTGTGCGTGTGTGTATTTGTGTGAGAGAGAGAGTTTTGGGGGATGGTGATGAGAAAGAGGGTGAGATTTATCTTTCATCTCCTCTTTCTAACACATTCATTTTAAAAACACAAATGGACTAGAGCTTGAAGAGATTTTTCAAGATTAAAGGTTATTTAGTTCTTTATTTACATTTGCTAATTTAATTAGCATTGTTAGCAACATTTTTGCTCATGTTTTTTATTTATTTATTTATCCAAAGATATTGCAGGTAAAAATCAAATGTGTGTGTGTTTAACAGACAAGAAGCATATTTATTTACATGTCAGAGTGAGTTTGAGTTAAAAACCTCAGTTTTTTATTTATATAAAGTCACTTACAAGAGGAACAACAATATTCGTAATATACAATGCCACAATTTATTGTGTATTACAGATATTGTTGGCTTCTTCATGAATTGCTTTTGTTCTACTTTGTAAGTCACTTATTTAATCTTTGCTAAATGAATTATCATCGAAAACAATGATTTTGCTCATGTAATTTCAGATTTTTATGTTCACGCAAAATAAGTTTTTTTTTAATTACAAGAAGTTTGTTTATATATATAAAATTTTCATAAATCCTCCCAAATACAAAAACAAAGGAAGGTAGCTTTATTAAAGGGGTCATATGATACGATTTCAAGTTTTCCTTTCTCTCCGTAAAGTCACAAAATCTTGGTGAATAAAGAAGATCTGTGAAGTTGCAAAGACTAAAGTCTCAAATCCAAAGAGATATCTTTTTAAAACACTCGTCCACGCCCCCCTCAAAGGGCTCGTTCTAACACGCCCTCACATATTTACGTCAGTATGTGGGAATATTTGCATAAAGCCGCCCAGATGTTCACGCAAAGGAAGGCATATCTTTTATTCTCATTTTAGTATTGTTGTTGCCGCTAGACCGCAGCTCACTCTAGGCCTCCGGCCTCTGCTCACTCAAGGCCGCGGTGTGTGACACTGTTTCGTTGAGAAAGTGAAACTACTTTGTTTTTGCCTTCCAAAAGAAAACACGACTAGAAATCATGTTTATATCACATTTTTAATGGGTTTTATGTTTTATGTCTCGTCGCTCCGGCCGGACAAGGCATCACAATATGTTAAGAGATGTAACATTTCCGTCACACGCTTGAGGCATTCGGCCAATCACAATCCACTGGATAGCTGGCCAATCACAGCACACCTCACTTTTCAGAAAGATGAGCTTTGTAAAAATCGATGTGTTTCAGAAAGGCAGGGCATAGAGGAGAAACAATAATGTACAGTATGTGGAAAATAATGTTTTTTTTTTAACCTTAAACCGCATAAACATCTAATTACACCAAATACACAAAATAATGTTCTTTTTAGCAGCATCATATGACCCCTTTAATTATTTGTTATAGCAAAGTTTTTTTATTTATTTATTTTTTAATTGTGACCTATTTATCGGTAGTACCTAAAATTATTATTTTTAATTTATTGTTGCTGTTATTTTTTATAAACACTTTGTTGACCCCATGCATACAATATGATTGTCCCCTGCATTTATGATAAGAGTATAAATACATTACGTTTTGTTGTTGACAAGCCTGTCAAAATGATAGAGCTTAACTTGTTTTGAGCCAGAACACTCTTTTATCATTGACGTTTTGTTGTATCAGTTTACTGCATCATTATTAAATCCTGGCAAACAGATCCTGGCTCTTTCTTTCTCCCTTTCGTTGGAGATTTGTCATGCTGATACCATCTCTGAGACTGTATGTGATTGGAATAGACTGAATGCAGACATGAGCAGCTCCCTGCTTCCATAGTGACGGTCCATGCCTAAACGCTGCCTAATCGCCCGGCCCCTCCCATTTGTTCGTCCCGGTCCCATTTTTAGATGGTCCTGTTTTAAGAAAATGCACCGTTGGCACTCACAGAGACGGCAGCAGCACGGCAGAAAACACTAGGGATTGATTGAGGTGAAACTTGTGAGCCTGGTGAGATCATTGTGTGAAATATGTGCACCTGCAGTGGTTTGTGTGGGTGTGCTTGTGTTTGTGCACATCTTTGAAAGCATCGTGTTCTTACTGTGGATTAAACAAAGCATTTGGGATTTCCTCAGAAGCATAAACATTAAATAATAATTAATGCATTTCAAACTGAGATATTCTTGTCAAAGAGAAATCTTCTCACCAAACTTTCAATTTTTTGTCAGCTATGCTAGGAGATGCATGACAAATGAAAACAAAATGTGTTCCAAAATCAACTCAAAATATCAAACATGTTTGATATCCTCTGACTAGATGGATTCATAGTCTGAAGCTAAAAACTGGAGTTTGTGTTCATCATACACTAAAACTGTCAGCTCTGACTTCCCAAACTCTGCAGACTGGATAAGATTTTCAGCAACTAGCTTCAACTCGTCCAGACAGTCAAAATCTGTGGAATCTGTGTAGTGTATTCTAGCCTTTAAGCATGGATTGAAGAAAGCATCAAAAAGATATATTGAATAGACTAATGCTTCCACATGTGTTGGACAATAGTCAGCAGTGGACATAATTGGTTGGAATTACCTATATCCGCTGGAAATAGGAAGTTATTGTCCTATAACATTCTGGTAGGTAGGACAGAAGTGCTGTTCAAAAGCTATCAGTCAGTTATAGTCATCTGAAGGACGGGGGAGAGTGCTGGGAGTTTTGTAGCTGCTTAAAAGCCCATGTGTCACCAGGGCAAGATGGATTGCCACCTGTCAATGAGAGTCAGCGGGCGCTTCTTCTCTCCAGATTTTCTCATTCCGAGTGGAATGAGAAATTATTCCTAAGGATAGAAATCTGGGTCAGTCTGGGACTGGAATCCACATAAATATACGTCTGGTGTGTGGTGAAAACTTTATGGAGATGGACTGAGAGGACCATTTAAAATAGTGAGTGATGGGCAATAGACAGCAGTCACAGTAATGATGACGATGATGAGAATGATGATGGTATAGGAAAAGAAAGAGGCAGTCCAGGCATTCTTGGGTTGGATATGTCATAGGGGTGTAGTAATCAAATTTGAGCCCTATTACTAGACCTGCAAGAACTCTGCATCAGCAGAAAATTGTTTTGGCTAATTTGACTACACTTTATGCAGAATTCTGCAGGTTACCTCACGAACACCACACAACATAAACAAACACAAAAAAAAAAAAAAAGCATTCTTTCAGAAAACAACCAAATTTTTACAACCAGTTTTGTACATATTCATAGTCTTAATGTACACAAATACATAATATATATATATAAAATCTTACATTTAATTTTTCACTGGATATCTTGTTTTACTCTAAGTCATGTTATGGGTTTTGACTTTTAGACACATCTGTGATTGATCAGTTGGTGCCTCCCCATGTATTTGTTGTCATGAGCCACAACACACTCTTCTTCTTAGGTTTATCTTTGGTGTCAAAATCTCACCTTTGCATTTCCACAGCCCAGTTCAGCCAGTATAAATGGGCTGGAGTGTGTCTGTGTGGCAGCTGTGGCCACCTGACTGTGCCTCCATCAGCAGCTAATGGCCAGTTCTTATGGTTTGATGTGGGAGAGATGTGCACCTGATCCCCATCCATACCTCCGTCACCTCTTATTCACCGCACACACAAGGGCAGCTCATTGACCTTTGACTTTTATCTTCAAACGCTTTGAACTAGAGCATCGTTTAAATTCAACAGCATCTCAAAGCTCCTGCTGTGGGTCTGATCATTAGACAGATGTTCTCTTTATTCAGAACCTTTTTTTTTTTTGATTACTAAATACATTTTTCAATAGTAATGGTAGTGGTCAGTGGCTAGTATAAAGGTGTGGCCAGATTAGCAACATTTTGCCAACAAAATCTATTGTCAATAGCACAGAAACCAATTAAACACAAATCCAACATAAACCTATTCACACACCAAAAATCTCATCTGAACACACTTAGTAAAGCAAATTCATTTTATCTCTGAAATAATATATTCTAATATATTTCTCTTGAAATAATATTTTCTAATAGATTATTGTAACAGCCGATATTGGATATACTTTTTTTTTTTTTAAATGTAATGGTATTGAGTGATATTAATCAGAAAAAAATGGCAGATAATGGATATTTAATTAATTAGTTTAATTCATTACATGCTCAGATCTCCTATTTTTACGTTTACATTACTTATGCCATCATCTAGCACTCTTTATCTTTAAAAACATGAATAATTTAAAAACACTGTTAAATGTGAGCTTTAGCAAATCTCAAAATGAATATCTACTTTTTTAGCATATAATTTTTGCATCGGCCATTTATCAGTTAACTTGGAAAAAAATTGGCTTATCAGTACCTGCCATAAAGTTAATGTTGGTGCATCCCTAAAAACTACATAACATTGTGAGATGTGGTGTTTATCAGCACTGCATTCTGTACATATACTCCGCCTTCACTAATCTGTGGCCCAGCACTGTGGCCTGGATGAGCTGAAGTTTCCTGTAACAGAAGGAGGTAGTTCAGAGAGGTTGTGTAGGCTGGAGAAAAGCCGTCCATTGTGTGTTGCACCATGCTCTGTGTTTGAGCAGACAATGCATGCGTCAGGTCAGCTGCCTGAGTTCTGCTACAGTAGCGCATTGTTTGCATGATCCACATCTCGCTCTGGAGACAGTAGACCTCTCAGCTCTTGATGGTGACTCAGGGGCATCTGTACACACTTGCGAAAGTGTCTGCTCATCCGTCTTTCTCGAAGACAAGCCTTGTTTCTAGCTTTCGGCATCAACTTTGGCATATCTTTGAGGGAAAATGACAGGGATTAGTGGCTGTTGTGAACCTCAGGTTAGGCGTGTTGATTGGCGACCCAGCTGTTTGAGTGGTATGTTTTCCCAGCGCCCCCCTCCTCTTGATATGTGGAGGTTTTTATCATCCTCTCTGGATGGCTGGGAAAGGCACAGGGAGGGGAATGTGTCAGAGAGTGTTTGGGAGCCTCACATTTCTTTAGTGGTGTCAGTCAGCAGGGCCGTGGCCTCCACGCTGAATCAATATGGCTTTTGTTGGAGGAGAAAAAGCTCCTTTACAGGCTGGGATCTTGGAGGGAAGCAGAGTGATGCAGGATAACAAGGGAATAAGCATCCCGACACAAGGTTTCAACATTCTCAAACAAGACCAATGTGACACATTTAGCAGCGTCCAAGTTAATTTTCAGTCCTCCAATCTTTGATTTTCGACCATCCATAATTTGGATGCAGTCACAGCACTGTCGTACTCCTGCAAACCAGTCAGCGTGACCTGATTGGTTGGTTCACTTGGGGTTGTTCATTGATTTCATGCTTATTTGGCCTGTTTTATCATTGTAATGTCTGATTGTGGGTTTTATGTCAATAATCCCAGCTGTGCGCTTGCTATAATAACTGTCAGACATCTCATATACTCCAGACCCCATTGCACAGACTCCATCCATTTATCCATCAACTGACCGTGACAGTCACAAATGGGACCGTTTTACTGTTCTCAGCTTTATATTTAGCGTTCGTATGTTTTTATCTCTCATAGGTTTGATTTTTAGTGTTTATTTCTTCTTCATGTGATTAAAGAGCAACTGAAGTGTAGCAGGCTGAGGTCTGCCCGTGTCATTGTGGTGGTATTACTGATCGAAAGGTCTTCTTTAGTTTATACAACTGCATGTGACCCAGACAGCCTGTAATTAGGCCTGTGTGTATCATAGCCCAAACTGCCGTCAGCAATATCTGCTGGTGGAATAATCAAGAGGAAAATCGCTCCAAGTGTGTCAGTAAAATTATGTTTTAATAACTATTTAAGAAGTTTGGAGTATAAATGTAATAATTCTTAACTGATTTATTAAACATCTGCTTGAACTGACAAGAAAACTGACTTTACTAAAAGTAAATTTTAAGAGTAAGAGTAGATAAAAAGCTCCTTAAGGAAGTAGTATTGACTTTTCATCAGGGTTGTTTTGATAAATGAAGATAATTTTTAGTAAAAGGACAGTTATAAGCTCAGGTATGAGTGAACATTGGAAGCCTCTGTGATATTTGTTTTTTAATGTACTGGGAATTTGTGTTTATGCAGCCAGTTTGCAGTGCATTGCTGTTACGAAACAGTAGTTGGATGTTTACGGGACGTGCAGAGCTCAGCGCACCAGCAGGCTGGTGAACTTTCTCTGTGCCAGGCTGATGGGCTGATGCTGAGCAATGTGATGCCAGCTTTTCAAACACAGAATACATGATTCATCACAATCCCTTTGTCTCTCTCTCTCTCCTCTCTCTCTCTGCAGGCGACATCACACAGAAAGGCTATGAAAAGAAAAGAGGGAAATTATTGGCGCCCTACATACCCCAGATACAAGGTAAACAACTCACTCACTAATCAACTGTAAATCCACTGTTTAATTAACTATTTTAGCACACGGTGCATGTCTAGGTTAGAAAATCTTCACTCGTCACCTCTTCGACCGTCGTGAGAGGTCTGCATTTTACTGCGGTCTGGACTGATCTGAAATACATGCACGGTTTCAGTACTGTCAAGGATACTCTGAGCTAGTGGAAACAATGTGTGTGTCTCTCTGGGGAATAGCAGTTATCCACGCTATAAAACTAAAATCTAAGTGCAGGGCTCAGACTGCCTCATACTCTCAATTATGTGGTGTGTGTGTGTCTTTGTTGTTTGGTTTAGGGTGGCTAGCAACAGCCCATATATCCAGACATGATATTTCTTTTCAAATTCAGAATATAGATCTGAAAGTTTTTTTTATGGTTCCTTGCTCTTTTCACGTCTAAAATGTAAGAAATTCTTCCCTTTTAAGTGTCATTATTTTTTTCCCCTTTTTCTCAACCTATATTCCTTGTGTATGTTACATTTTAGAATGGCCCTGCATAAATATGTTATGATAGTTGCGGTGGCTTGTGGAAAAGTGAATGTCTGTCTGGGCCCCCGCTCTATATTTTTGGTTTGACTTTGATACAGGAAATTAGGACTTCATTTTAAATTTGCCTTGCAGCAGAGATAGCTCTCCATTTTGGGGTTTGTCTTTGTCATTTTCTAAGCTGGCTGACAGACCACCATACTTTGTCCCATGATGCCTTGAGAAAACCTTGTTTCTGAAACGGACATGAGACTGTCCTTTTAAAGTAAAGAATATACTTACTGTGTGAAATGAATGCTGGATTTCTGGACACTTAATTGCATGTTAATTGCAATTAAATGAAAATTTATTATAGTTTAAATTTGTATTAAATGCAATTAGCCGAACTTCAGGGTGATTACCTCAGACCAAAGAAGAAAACGGCACACCATTTGTGCTGGAAAGTTCTATCAACAGTATTGTACTCACGCACTAGGGCTGAACAAATCTAAGTAACTAAGCTATTTCTTACGTAAGCAACATCAGCTATTAACAAAGCCTATTTCTGTTGCTCAGTTTAGTTCTTCATTTGCCCAAATCTCAAATCTACCTTTTTACGTAACCAATTAAAGCTGATTACAATCAAGACTCCAAATGAGACCTCATTAAGGCTGGCAGATCTCCTAAAAATCTTCTAATTGTTACATTGTGGCATCTTCTGAAACATTGCGTCCAGATCTGACTAGTAACAATCGTTTGAAAGCAGGAATGTGATTGGATAGATATCAGCCAACTGTGGAGGGACATTTTTTTTTGCTTAGCAACTGGACAGAGTTACTTGTAGCATTTATGGCCCTGTTATCTTTGCACATAGTTGAGCTTTTGTGAAGCCGTACGCTATCAGGGCATTGTATCAGTGGTTCTGGACAGGCCATGCATTTTAGCTCTTATAACCCAGAGTCCCTCATTTCTTTTGATGTTGGAGACTGTGGCTTATTGTCCTTAAAAAACTTTTGCCATCCGTAAGCTTTTGTTGAGTTAAGCAGGATTGTAGTTTTTGAGGTGGAGTGTTTCCCAGAACGAGAGCCGAATAAAGTGAGCATGTCCTGTCCAGTCCTCACAGGCCCCCAAACTGAAAGAAACAGCAGGACTCTTAGCATTATAATGATATTACTGTGCAGTTATTGGAAAGACTTAAAGCAGTTATGATGGGTTTAATAAAGAACGAAATGAGAGACATTTTTATAAGACATACTTAAAGGAATAACAATCATGTTTGCAGTAATCTACAATGGAAGTCTATGGGGAAAAGGTAATCAAGAGGGTTTAAAAGCAGAAATGAGCTTGCATTTTTTAAGCAATATTCCATTCACAAATGTGTGGTGTTTGAGCTGTAAAGCTGTCTAAATTGTGATTTTAGTGCTGGAAATGCTGTTCTAAATACTGTAGTTGAACTCATGCTAAAGTCAAATGCAATAAAAACAGTAATATCATGAAATATTATTACAATTCTATTTGAATATATTTTAAAATGTAATTTATTCCTGTGATGCAAAGCTGAATTTTCAGCATTATTACTCCAGTCTTCAGTGTCACGTGATCCTTCAGAAATCATATTAATATGATGATTTGATGCTTAAGAAACATTTCTTATTGCTATTTATGTTGAAAACAGCTATGCTGCTAAGTATTTCTTTATCATGTTTGGGATCCATGCAAGCATTGGTTGTGTTTGTACATCTTTGTGATCTTTGGTTAAATATGTGACCTCTCCTGAGGTCAGTTCGGTTGTTTAGGGATATTAGCCTTCATTGAGAAATGCCCTAAAGAACGCTCCACCGTGTCAACACAGTCAGCTGAAGTTCCTTTCAATGATTCTGGGGGTCTGCAACCACATGATTCTGTTTGCGGCAACCACATGTGACGACCCTGGACTGGACTCCGCTTCGTCCACGGTGAAAGCCGATCTGGTGATTCACAACGCGAAGTTGATGTATTTCCTCAGCGACCAGCACGGATCAGCTGCAGGCATGACGAAGCTGATATCGTCCTCTTTTGGAAGGCCAAACAAAGTAGTTTTGCTTTTACTTCGAAACACACAGCTTTTACTCCACAACAAGCGGTAACAACAATACTACAGCGAGAATAAAGTTACACCTTCTTTCTTTGCGTGAACATTTGGGGCGGTGTAATGCAAATCTTCCAATACAGTAACGTAGACATGTGGGGGCATGTTATACAAGGCATTTTAGGATGGTGTTGAGGAGTCTTAACTTTTATAAAGAATATCTCTTTGGATTTGAGACTTTAGTCTTTGCAACTTCACAGATCTTCTTTATTCACCAAGAGCTTGCAACACTCCAAAGAGAAAGGACAAATTGAAATCACATCATATGACCCCTTTAACCTGTGATAAATGTCCGCCATGTCACAAAGTTTCACAAATAATAGATTGTTTGGTTTTATTTAGGTTTAAGGCATGACTGTACTTTTTCTTAAAATGTCCTGTATCTGTACCTGTGTTTGTTATAAATGAATCCTGAGGTATTTGTAGCATTCATTGGTCTCTTCCTGGTGTGATAGATGGAGGGGTCACTAGACCGGAGATTAGAGCGTAAGCCTCTTTGATTTCTCATTTTTGCTGCAGCAGCTAGAGCTGTGATGGGTCTTATGTAACCGCAGAGCTGCATGACTCACCAGTCTTAACCTTGTGCAAGGTGGAGATTTCTCCAAATCCACAGAAACGATGCTGACATTGAGCTCCCTGCAATTTAAGATTTCATCAAACGGCTTAAATGCAGGGGTGACACATCATTTCACTAATTCTCAATTTATAGTATTTAGTGCTGTCAATCCATTAAAAAATTAACTAATCACATCACAATTAATCGTGATTAATCCCACCTAACATGAAAGTTTTTAAATATACTTTTCTATTGCAGTAATTCCACATTCAATCTTCAAATTAATGAATTAATGTAGAAACAACTTAAAGACTATATATATAATTTTTTTTTTTTTTATGGCATCTTTTATGACTGAGAGTAAGTATGACTGATACCAATACTACTGATGTCATGTCTCTATGATATTGTTTTTTTTCCCTAATATTTAACCATTGGCTATAGCCATTCAACATTAAAACAATCTTCACATAAACCCATTATAATAAACGTCATATTTAGCTACATGTGCCCTTCAGCAAGTAGGAAATATACAGAAATTGAATAAAGTGATCAAACACTAAATTCTAATATAAATAAGATGAATCCTTAAAGCTACAAAAGGTATTTATTTATTTGCTCTGATTTTATACGCTTATTATTATAATGTTTCCTCAGTGGTGAATGAGACATGAGGTAATCTGATAGGTTTGCATTCAACCTTCCATCAACACCATCTCTCGTTGTGTCGCTGGTTAGCCTCTGGTCTGTCTGTGTGCGTTCATGTGTTTTCGAGGAGGCGTGGCTTTGGAGAATGATTTGCGGGGAGGGTGGGATCTTATGCTTTCATAGCTAACTTCCTATTTCTAGCCTCTCCGAAATCGCCTAGACTACCTTTAATTTTCAATCTGTTATTACAGTATCTTTTGACAAATAGAAGCATATAAAATAAGCAGTTTATTTCACCTAAAGTTTTTGACCTAACAGGCTGTGACTGCAACAAATTTGTTAGTTTCCCACTTTTTATTTTTGAGGCATTGATTGCACTACTTAGCTCCGCCCACAGCTAAATGTGATTGGTCCAAAATCTGTCTCGACACAGTTGTATATTAAACATCATACACCATTTTGTGGACCTTCTAAAATTGTTTATTTTGCCAGTTTGAAGTAATTCATATTGGTGAGAAGTTCTCAATGGCAAACGTAGCTGAAACTTGTTTCGTAAATTACTCATACCGCCTGCGGCTGTCACAGCAGAGCAAACTTTGCTCCTGTGGGTTGTTGTAAGATTTGTGTGTCTCTTCAGCTCATGTCTGTCAAGTTTGATGGAATATTGTGAATGTTACACTCTCTGCGTCAGCACTGGATCACCATGAGAACTCTGTTTGGAGCCCAGATGTGGTGTAAAGGGCCCATTGATCTCAAGGTGTTGTATTACCCAGACAGCAGAGACGTCAGAAGTCACAAGAAGATTTATGTTGCTATCTAAATGCGAGGATAGTGTTAAAATTGAATAGTGTCACTTCAATGGTTTATTAAAGTAAATTTCTCACTGTAAGAATATTTACTTGTGTCTTTTTCTGTGGGCCCAATAGGTGTTTTACTGCAAAGTTCAGTAACCTTTATTCTGTAATATTGTTTTTTTGTCAATTATTAAATGCTTTTGTAAGTGCCTTAGTCCATTTGTTATAAATGCCCTTTCTGCATTTCTTTAACACTGCAGTGAGCTTGCTAATGGGTAAAATGTCAAGCATGGAAATTGAAGTAATGCATTTGTCTGTCAGAAAAAAAAAAAAAAAAAACCTGAGATTATAATATTCTGGTCTGTTTTATGTACAGGTGTAGATCCGTCTCTGCAGATAGAACATAGGATCCAAACATCATCACAGGTGGCCCCTCCAGGCTCCAAACAGAACAAGCCCCGGGTGGCAAACTCAAGGGATGAGCGCTTCAGATCAGGTAGAAACATTTCTCTGGCACAGATACCAATTTAGTGGTGCTGGCAACGCATGCCCTTGTGAAAAGGAAGAACATGCTTATAAAAAGAGGATTTATTATATGAAAATAATATACTTTTAATAGAATATACCTACGTGTGAATTGAACTATCTCTGTCCTCACAGACCTTCATACAGAAGCAGTACAAGCAGCCTTGGCAAAGTATAAAGAGAGAAAGATGCCGATGCCCTCCAAGAGACGCTCTGTTCTAGTGCAGTCTTCAGTTGAAGCATGCACTCCCCCAGGTAAACACACACACACACACACACACACACACACACACACCACAGTCACAAACAGAGCTAGGGGTGGAAGGATTCTTTACAATTTAATGGGAGCACTTTCTATGAAGGCTATAACAGAGAATATTTCGGAAGCGTTTTTTTACTTTATATTTTCATATTTCAGCTGACAGCAGTTGACAATGTGCATTTCAGTTCTTGATAGTATCAAGATGTTTTGATCTTCTGAGCACTGAGAGAACAATGCATAATTTTCTGAATAATAGGCTCATTATTTACAGAAAGAGAATGGCTCCTGACCACTCAATTCCCAGACCACCTTCCCACTCGCCTGCATATAGAGATGTTTAACAGAGTTCCAGCTTTATTGACCCACTGGCTGCATATTTAGTTATCACATTTAGTTAACACAAAATGGACATTATATTATTTTAGCGTATAAGAGATAAAAGCTTCTGTTTTTTTTCATAGCTCATGTGAGTTTCCTTATGGTATTAATGGGTTCCTTAGAAGAAATGTGACACTTGTTGACATACTGTACAGTAACAGTACAGAGCTCTAACATTAAAGTGGACAGAACAGATCATCTGATTTGGTAGATTTTGATGTGAAATGTTTCAGTTCATATTGAAATCTTTGACTTTTGATTGTAAAGTTTGGTATTTGGCAAATTTTTGGAGACGTTATTATGATCTCTTCTGAAACTCAATAGGAAACGTGAGATTACTGTTGTACTTTTCTCAGGAGGAGAAACCCCTAATGGTCCTCCATTTAATATCATTGCTGTCTTGAAGAAATAACTGATACATCAAATCTCTTTTCAGCCATGACGACTGTCAAAATATATTTTAATGTCATTTTATTGATAAGAAAAGGAGTGTGCAGTTTTATCAACCTAGGTCTGCTACATAGGTGAAGTAGAAAGAACCCTGTAGTAGATGGACATGTGGTGCTGGGGAGGAGGAGGGCTAAAGAAAATAGGACAGAAATAAATAAGGTTGCATATATACGAAAGAGAGATTGATTGATGATCAGCAACTTGGAATTTTATGACCGATTTTTCATTCCTGTTGGTTATTTAGTACTGTATCTGTGTTGGTGTTATTAAAACAATAAGACTATATTTGGCCTTGACTTCTTTATGATTACACATTATTACAACCTGTGGTCAGAGAAGCTCGTCTCCTCATATTTGTGTAACGTCTTTGCTTTGTCCGTCAATTTTTGATTACGTTATTGTCTCTCCCTGTTTGTTTAGCATTAACGAGTTTCTGAGTCTCAGTGTCCTGATACACTCTTCTGTCCTTCTTCAGTTGATGAAGTCAGTGAAAGGTCAGCGGGATTAAAGGTTCAAGGGTGGGGTCAGATCAGCATAACGGCCCCATTCAGGGTCGCCCCCTGTGGGAATTGGTCCTGGTCCACTAATTCTTTTGTGCTTTGGACACAGTAATGCACACGCACACATAAAGTGGCTAAGCTGTCTGATTGCCCCCCCCCCCAAAAAAAAAAATATCTGATAACCCATCTGGCCTGTCAGATACCCCTCTTACCCTATGCCCCATCACCTCTCACCTCATTCTTGACCCAAAAGGGTAAAAAATATGCCATTATTTACTTATTGATGACAGACTTAAATGACTTGTGCCCTATATAAGTCTTCTAAATAGCTTTGTGTGAGAAACAAATCATATTTTAAGGCATTATTGCTATAAATGCTAGGAAATCTTACTAATCCCAAATTTCACCACCATATTATCAAACATTTCCTCTTGCGATCAGTCATGTGACATGCGAGAACCAGTAGAGTTTGGTATCACTGACATCAAACCTAGCAAACCTCTATATTGTATAGCAACAGAGCAGCTTTATTACAGTGTGACTGATTTGATTTAACTTCTGTCTGGATCTGACCAGCTTGAAAAATGCCGTCTGACCCACTTTCCTGGCCGTTTTTGATGTTGTCTCTCATCTTATACTGTTGTGCATTCATTATCCTGTTAGCTCCTGATTTGTTGAGTCCTGTGAAGCTGTGCTGTTTGTCCTCTGGATGTGACCTCAGACTCTGTTCTGGTGGAGTGACTGATAGAGAAGTTTTAGAAGAATTATTTCTGTTTTAAAGGTCAGGTTTTTAGTACAGCAGTTGTTAAAAGCACAGTCTTCGTTCTGTCTTCTCTTGTCACACCTACTCATTGCAGTTCATTTCTGCCTCATTCTTTCTCCTCGCTGTCATTCTCAGTTTCTCTCTCAAATCACTTCTCTTCTCCCATGACTCTATTTCATGCCTATTGTCTCTGCCTCTCTCTTTCTATCTTGTTCTTTCTAAATCTGTGTCAAGGTTACTCTCGAAGTGCCTGAGGACATGAAGTGGGAATAGAATTACAATAGTTCTCAAAAGAATATTTTTTTTTGCTAGCTGCTTATAAATGATTAGACATGCAGAAATTTTAAGAGCAATTCTGATCACATCTAAACAAAAAATCCTAAAACTGAACACTAATAGTGAATAATAGTAATATTTTTATTTAAAAAATGAAATAAAAAACAATAATATTGTGAAATTTTATAATAACTGTTTTCTATTTTAATATATTTTCAAATGTTATTGATGTTTGTGTTGCAAAGCTTAATTTTTCCTTTAAAGCATCTACTTAAACTAGAAATCTCTTGTAAGGTTTTTTTTTTTTTTTTTTTTTAAGTGGTTACTTGATCACTTGATCATTTTAATGCACCCTTGCTGAATAAATATATTAATTTCATTAAAAAAAATTTTTTTGAAAAAATGTGAGGAGAAAAAATGGTTTGTACGGTAGTGTATTTTACGGAATTTTGAGTACATTTTGTATATATTGATATTTATATTATTGAATATTGGTCTTGGTCCACCTTGTTCTCTAAATTAGCATCCTCATTAGTCATTTTAGTTTCAAAATGTATACAATTTCTAAAAATTTCTACTCAAACAAATGCTAAGCTTCAGTTTAATTTGTAATTCAGGGTTTGTTGAGGGTTCAGGCTGTTTTGAACTAATAATAACAGGTATCAGGCACCTTTAAGCGTAAGTAAATTATTATTATTACTATTTTCATAAGAATGCTGTTTTGAAGACATACATTAGGCTAATGCCTTTCACATTTAATGCATGACTGTTTGTTGCTCCTAATTTGCTGGACACACTCCATAGTAATTGCTCCCTGTGGTTGAGTAATTGCATAATTAATGTTAAATGAATCTGCTACCACCTACAGGCTTCTTGTCAGTCAATCTCGCTCTCCTTTGTCATTGATGCTTTCCTTTCATCCCTTCTTTTCTCTGTTAAATTCTGTGTGTGTTTAAAGATGAAAAATACAATAAATATTGAAAAAGTAACTGCTGAAATGGGTTGTGCAATTTTACTTTTTTTTGTTGTTGTTGTTGTTGTTGTTTTTTCTTGTTACAAACATGATTGACATCTTAAAGTGTGTGATTTGTTGACAGTAAGACTTTTGGCCTGGTGGACAAAAAATAATAATAATAAAAATAAATTAACTAGAAAAACACCAGCTCATTAGTGGTAATGACCTAATGATCATTAGAGTTTATTGATCATGAATTCTCACTGTTGTTACACTTTTTAAATCCCAGCAGAAGATGCCTTACGCATGATGAAGAACTACAGATGGTTTAGCTATATGACATATTTTATTCATTAATTGTCAGACATCTGTTATTTTCTATGGCATTACGTTTATAATGTATTTATAATAGGGAAAATGGTGTGTGTTACCATAGCTGCAGGCCTCATATGCTTCGTTTCTGACCACATGAGCATTACATCATATGTGTTTTCCAGCTTAACACCCGACAGTTCTCATCAAAGTGATATTTTAGTCTGGACTGAGAACAAACGCTTTTTTCTTTCTCTTCCGCAATGATCATATATTAGTC
Source organism: Cyprinus carpio (assembly GCF_018340385.1). Taxonomy (NCBI): domain Eukaryota; kingdom Metazoa; phylum Chordata; class Actinopteri; order Cypriniformes; family Cyprinidae; genus Cyprinus; species Cyprinus carpio. The sequence goes on from NC_056580.1 coordinate 4,053,064, forward strand.
CTTCTTACGTTTATGATGGAAGCTTTGAATAGCTTTTATTTTTTTTTTTATAAAGATATTTTACAGTACAGTGGTTCCAAAAAGCTTCATTTAAAAAATGAATATTGTTAGCTCTGAAATGATAAATAAATGATGGTAGATAGAAATGAATGTGACATTGGTTATGAAATTTTGGTGGATCATGTTGATTGACTCACCAGTCACCAGCTGACTCAAAGATACTGAGCAAAAAATTCACCCGAAATTCATCCAGTGCTGATATCGAAGTAAAACTGTTCCACCTAACCATCAGTCCTCCTGTTCTTGACTTCCCAGACACCTCCTCTGCATCAGAAGACGAGGGCTCGCTGCGCCGGCAGGGACGGATCGCCTCCTCGTCTCCATACCAGGCGCACCCCAGTGTAGAGCACTGGTTCAACAGAGTCATCCAGGGCTCCTCCACCTCATCGTCCGCATCCTCCACCTCCTCCCACCCCGGAGGAAGACCCCACCATGCCACGAACGCCACCTCTGCTTCAGCCGCAACCGTACTGGCCGACCTCATGGCTCAGACACAGCTAGGTCAGTACTCACTCCAACTAACCCCTCTTCATGTCTTCAGATCAGACCTACCCTCTGGCTTCAACCACTCTGTTTTTAGATTTATATGCCTTCTAAAACTCAGATGCAGGTTAGTGCCCTGCTGAAAAGAAAGAGCAAAATGTGTGCTGCTGTAAGAAATAGTCCACCTAAAAATGAAAATTCTGTCATATTTACTTACCCTCATGTCATTCCAAACCTGTACGACTTAATCTGTGGAACACAAAAGGAGATGTTTAGCAGAATGTTCTTTTCCATACAATGAAAGTGAAGAGAGACTGGGCCTGTCAAACTCCAAAATAACAAAACAACACTATAAAGTGTCCTATATTTAAAGTCTTCTGAACCCATACAGTAGCTTTGTGTGAGGAAAAGATACTGTAAATAAAGGCTTAAATTTTGGTCCGACACAAAGCTGTCATATGAATTCAGCAGCAAGGATATTCTTCCAAATTGTTTTGTTCTATTCCTTTTTTATGTTCTGTGGAAGACAGAAAGTCTTACAAGTTTGGAACAATGTGGTTAAATTATGACAGGCTTTTAATTTCTGGGTGAACTATTCCTTTAAATTGGATTAACCAGCATTTCTTCTTTGGTCTGCCTACATTACTGTTTAAATTTTGGGGTAGGAAAGATTTTGTTTGTTTTAAAAACAAATTAATACTTTTATTCAGAAAGTACACATTACATTGATAAAAAGTGTCAGTAAAGACATTTGTGATTTCATAGTTCACGATATATTAATATATCACAGTATCGCGATATCATGTTTCCAGAAGAATAGTAAGCAACATAACTGTTTTCAACATTGATAATAATCAGAAATGTTTCTTGAGCAGCGAATCAGCATATTAGAATGATTTCTGAAGGGTCATGTGACACTGAAAACTGGAGTAATGGTGCTGAACATTCAGCTCTGACATCACCGGAATAAATTACAATTTAAAACATATTTTAGTTGGATCACAACTACTAAATTTAAAAAATAACAAACAATCTATCTTTACTTACATTATTTATCAAAAAATAAATGCAGCCTTGATGCACTTCTTATCAAGTGAAGTCTGCTGTTGAACAGCTTGGCTACTGTGTGTTGGTCCACTAGCTAGACCAGCACCAAAACCAAAAACTGAAAATTCATGCTGGTCTTTTTAGCAGGGTGACTGGAATTGTGTACCGATCTCAGTCCTGGAGCTCTGATTTTGATAACCCTGTCTTACTCCCTAAATCATCAGCATGCTTCGCAATGTTTCTGTTACAGCTCATACCTTAGAACCGATTTTAAGTTCATCTCTATAGTTGCCCATTTGTTCATGACATGCTTACACACTGCTTGTGTATACAGCACATGGAGCACATTACTACTCTGCTGCTGCTCACGGCGATGATAAAATCATGGTTTTTAATGTCCTGGCTGCATGCTTGCACGGTGCATGGTTGGTTTTTATTTTATTTATTTTTATTTATTTTTTTGCTGTGCTGGCATATCTTTAGGGTCCTTTCCAAACTGCGCAGATAAAGCCAGCACTGGCCTTGTTAGTTTGACAGGCAAACAAAAGAGCTGAGCAGGTTCCAGTACTGCTGTGAAATAATCATTTCTGGCAACCTTCACTGTTAATGAAGGAATATCTCATGCAATACTCACCCTCATATTGTTCCAAGCTTATGATTTGTTTTACAGTGAAACACAGAAAGAGACATTTTGAAGAATGTTCCTGCTGCTGTGTCTTATACAATGAAATAAAGTGAGATATGTGGATCAAGCTCTAAATATGACAAAAAGCACCATGAATGTATCATAAAAGTAGTCCACACACCTGCCTTATTTATACTTTAACTCAACACAGGGCTACAGAACATTTCAACACTTTAAAAAATTTCAATTTTAACAGTAAAAGACACTAAAAATGCTATGGTAAAACCTGTTAATTGGTAAATTCCCTCTATACAGTGAAAAACTACTGGAGCAGTTCATTTAATTTTACAGTAAAATACAGTTAAATGTACCGTTTTTGGAAGTGGAAAAGAACCATAAGTCATGATGTTAACTGTTGCTATCATATTTTTTATTGTTGTATATTTAATTTTTTTTTTTTTTTTTTTTTTTTTTTTTTCATTTTTTTAAAGTCTCCAGAAATCATACAGTTGTTTTGTCTGAGGAACAGACTGGCCTCAACCTTAAACTCTCAAGATTGTCGAGATTGACTACTTTTATGGTGCTTTTTTGGTTGCTTTTGGTCTTGACAGCCTCTAGTTGCTGTTTGCTTTCAATGTATGAACAGGAACAGAATAAAGTCTTATTTTAGTCATATAAATTTTGAATGGCATGAGAGTGAGTAACAAAATAACTCCAGAACACATTCACTTTACTGCTCTGCTCTTCACAGAGTTCTGCTTATAAACATTTGCATTCCCCTTATCTCTCCTTTTCTCTCGTCTCCTCCTCTTTCTTTCACGCTCTTTTTCGGCTTTTCTGCCCTCGAAGGCCACTATCATCAAGCTGGTTCTGGGTGCTGACTGTAAATAACCTCAGATTTCACACAGTGTCAGAGGGTCCACTGTTCTAAAGCAGTCTGCCAGACAAACCCAGCTGTGCAAGGAAAGATTAAATGCAAAACAGCTGCTTGTTGGTTATTAGTGTGTAAATCACTTATATATATATATATATATATATATATATATATATATAAAAGACTATAAAGCTCTTCTGTTAGGCATTTAGAATAAGATGGATAGTAAACATCTCATGGAATTAGGAAAAGAGATGACAAAGTGTTGCAAACTGGCTTAACTAGACATTGCACAATGTAAAGCATAAAAAAAACGTAGCTAATCAGAAAATTTTTGATGTTTACTTCCATGCTTTATGTAAGCAATATATGTTCATGTAGAGCTATTTTGGACCATTGAGATTTTATGGCTGGCAAATCCCGCACAGCTTCTTAAATATATGATCAATATCATAATTTATCATGGGTTTGATCACAGAACAGCCCACCATGCATTATTGTACTTTGACCTCCACTCACCTTTGACCTTTGGCACCTCATGACAGACAACCACAGTGCACCCCCGGATGTGACAGGCCTGTCGGAGCGCTCGGTGCATGCGGAGCGTCCACAGGTGGCATCAATGCGAGGGCTTCCACGCAGATACACACACACCAGCGTCATGGAGACCGCCGATGGTGAGTTCCCTAAAGCTTCAGCCTGCTGTCATGACGACAGCAGAGCATCTTCCTGTCACACACGCCTCTTTCCTGTAAGAAAGAGGGAATATCATGCCATCTCTCCACAGAACTCTCAACTCTACTGCACCCAGAGGTTCAAACGGACTAAGCAGAAAATCATTCTACTGCCTACTTAGGGAGCATGTAGCTGCCTCGCATTCTACTGCCTACTTAGGGAGCATGGTAACTGCCACGGAACCTAATAAGGGATTGATACTCGTCTCACACTTGATTCGAACAACTAATGATAATGTTGTGAAGCTAAAAATACTTAGCACACATAAATATGAAGTTGACTTATCCAACTTTCTGGATCCTCTAAAGCTGGAGGCTTTGGATCAGAGCTAATGAGATGGATTTACAGTTAGCTAAACAAAGCTAAATAAATAAAAAAGAGTGGCATATTTTTTTTGGCTGTTTTTTTGTATGCTCCTGCTTGTTCAAGCCAGATAGCATCATGCCATCAGCATGTTCTTTTTTTTTTTTGCAGGAATAGTCCACTAAAAAAGTACAATTCTGTCATTATGTACTCACCTGCATTTCACTGCAAAATAAAATCTCATTTACACACATTCAAACCTAGTGTGTGTTTATAATACACTTGTTATATTATCTTAAAGTTATTTTTTCTTCAATAGTGTCGTGAATTTTTCCTCAAGCTGATTAGCAAATCTGATTAGCAGTTCTTGCATGTATTGTGAACACGCCAGGTTTGAATGTGTGGAAGCGCAATTGTGAATTGAGACTTAGGATGAAAGGTAAGATTTAGGGTCAAAATTACATAACTTTGTCAAATACTTTAACTACCTTTTAATTCTTTTTGAGTGACATTAGGCCATGTAGATGATGACTCATCAGTTTTCCTTTTTAGGTGTACTGTCCCTTTAAGACATAGAGCTGAACATAACATCAGGTTCAAGATTAACCTGCTTTCTTTGTTGTGGTGTATTAGTTCTTTGAAGGACAAATATTTGGTTATGGTTAAACAAAATAAAAAGCATCAAAAAAAAATTTAATAGTCATGCTCAGAGTCACCTCAGCTCTGTAGAAGCAGCATGCTGTCACGAACATGTGTTTTTATTCACATTTTCTCTTCTTTAGGCACTGACAGGGGAGATGGGGAGGCCACGGATGGTATTTATACACGTTTATTTCAATCTGCCCCTCCTCCTGGTGTCTCTGTGCATCTGTGTCTCAGCTGTGACCTCTGTCTGCCTAACTTGTCCACTACGTCATTTTTCGAAATTACGATCATAAGAAAAATATTTCCTCCTAATGTGTCTCTTTTTGTCTTTTTAATGTTGCTTAATTATTCTTTCAAGGTATTTTCACAGCATTTAAATTAGTTTCTGCATTATGGGAAGATACAACACTATTGTCTAGAAATATCTAGGACTGAGAAGGTTTTAGCTGTGTTTGTGTTGATCCATCTTTTGTGAAAAAGAAAGTACATTTTGCATACTTTTAAAGAGTACTTATTACAGAAATTCAAATAAAATACTTAAGTGTGACATTAATGTAATGTTTTCACACATTAATTCCAATTAGATGAAAAATATTATAGTTTAAATTTTTATTAAATGCACTTAAGTATAACTTAAGCACATCTGACAAGCATTTATTGTACACTATACTTGGAAAATTGTAGCCATGTATTTAAATATATTAATAAATACACATTTGAAATTACAGTTCAGTACTTTTAAAATATATTTAGTTTGAATGTGATATTTAATACTGAACACACTACAGTTATTAGTGTGTAAATTATAAATGAGTACTTTACATGTGCTTTAGTATGTTAGTCACCACATCAAAATAAGTGTACTTTACAGCATGACAAAAGATGAAACTGAATGATTTAAATTTACTTTAATGCTTTTAGAATTTGACATTATTACAAAGTGCAATTTTTAAAAGTGTACTTATTAAACAGTTAAATACATATTAAAAAAAAAATATATATATATATATATATATATATTATATATATATATATATATATATATATATATATATATATATATATATATCATTTGGACTAAAAGCGAGCATTCTGTAGAATTAAGTGCACTTCTTTTTCACAAGGGAGAGCTTGAATTTAAGTAAATGTGTGATGAGATAATTTGACAAATGGTTCTTGCTTTTAACATTTAGGTTATGCTATGCTCTGTGATTTTTACCAGGGTTTCAGATCAAATTTCACTTTTTTATATGATTTATATAATTTTATTACAATACAATCATGGTTGAAAAGTGTTGCATATTAGCCACAGTATCATGGTAGTGTTAGTGTGTGATTATTTTGTTTAATAAGGTCAATATGGCTTATGGACATTTATGAGGCAGGATTACAGTAGTTATGTTGTGGTTATCCGTACAAGAGAGGATTCATTCTTGTGTGTTTGGGGAGCTGTTACTGTAATTGGCTTCATCGGGTTCTGCGGTGAACTCTGGGTACTTGAGCACGGTCTGTGAGTGTGTGTAAGATGCAGACAGAGACGAGGGGCAGACAGACAGTGGCTGAGGCTCAGGTGTCTCATGATAATGGAATGTCAGAAAGCATCTCAGTCATGCATATATACATGACACAGCCATCTCTCTGTGGAATACACAGGCAGACATTTAACAGAGAAATGAATAAAAAAAATAGATTCATCATGTGAAGATGATTGTTGTGTCTTGATGTTTGGTTCTGTTCTCTCCTAACTATCACGTGAAAGCCTATTTTTACCTCCAAAGAAACATCTGATGGTTGATTCTGTATAATTGTTTTTATTTTACACATGGGTTATTTTTAGGTGTTTCTGTGACGTGTGGTATATATTTCCTCTGATAGCAATTCGGTTTGAATGCATTTCTTTGCTAAATGTGATGCATCGTGTTATTTGAAATTCAGTTTGATTATTTTGGTACAATTCATAATTATGCAGGATATTTATGAAGGAACAGTTTACACTACAATGGAAAATTGCTGAAAACAACCATGCAATCAGCAATTACCATTTTACACATGCACAGTAAATTAATTTTGGACAAAAAGTTTCCACATGATACATAGAGAACTGTAATTATTAATTTATTCTGTAATGAAAGATGCATCAGTTTTACACCCCTAATGCTAGCATTAAAGACACCAAGACATCACTGTAAAAATATGTATTATATGTGGCTTTTGGCCCACAATTTTTATTATTATTATTATTTATCCCCCTCCCCCCTAAATCTCCATCAGTTTGATGATTTATATATATATATTTAGATTTATTTTTTTTTTTTTTTGCTCGGACACGGTTTGTAACACTTCGTAGAATGACCCTGGTGCACATGTTTTACCGTGAGATTGTTTAACATGTATTAACTTGTTCATTTCATCTTTTGTCCCAGTGTTTTATGTGAACAGAGTTTTAATCTATTTAAACTGTGATCATAAATCCTTCTGTAAAGTATAAAGCGAATGATCAGATGGACTCTTTTAGAAGAAAACTCATGAATGGTTGATGAGATGGGTAGCTGGGTAGCGGCTTGTTGCTAGGCAGCATTAGTCCAGCTGCTTCAATCAGAGTCAAGGAGCCTTTGATGCTTTGGGTCAGGAGTCTCTACTGAGCACGCTCAGTACCATCTCAACCAACCCCATGGGTATACAGCCTTACATTGACTGACAGGCTGTTGTGTGAAACTGTCCCCACCATCCTTTCACAGTGACCTTTCCCTGCTTTTTTTAATCTCATCCTCTCCATCTTTCTCTCTCTGTCCTATCTTCCCCTGACACTATCTCTGTCTAAAGGCGTTCCAGTCAACAGTCGAGTGTCCTCTAAGATTCAGCAGCTCCTAAACACTCTGAAAAGGCCAAAGAGACCTCCTTTACGGGAGTTCTTTGTTGATGACTTCGAGGAACTTTTGGATGGTAGGTTCAATCATCTAGAAATATCTAATTCTGTCATGAAACTCTAGATGGCGCAAGCTTATAGGTCTTGTACATGCAATCTGCTATCATTCACATCGTTTTCTAAATGCTGATTAGTCTCTGTTCAACTAATGAGCTTGCTTGCTCAACATTTAAATAGTCTGGTTCAGTGTTCGCTGTAAGCTGGTCCTGCCATGCGTTCCTCTGAAACCCTCTACCTCCCCCAGCTCCACCTGTCTAACTGTCTAGGGTGCATTCCACTTCACTTTTAGACACAAACTCACAAACTTCCCTAAGTTCCCAAATTTGAGTGTTATTGGAGTTATTGAGAAATCCTCTATATCAATCTCTTCCCATTTACTCTCTTTGTTCAGTCAAATCCTTTCTTACACTTCTTAAAAATATGCTGCAAAATACTCTTTCAGATTGTCATAGCAGCAGCGTCCTCTCTTTATGTTCTGTCTCTCTTTCTGTTTTTCTTTCTCTTTCTGTTCCAGACACACAAAATCAATCAAATCTATTTAAAGCTGTCTCACATCTCATCCTCAGGACCCATAAGTCACCCTAAGATGCTTAGTGACATTTAAAATCATTCTCACATAAACTCTGCTCCAAAAACTAGTGAGCTGCTTACAACATCGGTCATGGAAGCTTAAAAATGACTGAGTTTGAATGCTCTATGTAGGCAGAAGACTCAACTTGCTAGTGATTTCAATAAGCCAATAAGCACACAATACAATAATTAATTACATATAGGTGAAAATGATTGATTTTTAATTACTCTGACTAAATATATATGTAAGTTAACGGTAAATAAACGTTTATGTATAATCTGCATTGTTCTAACTTTGTATTGGTGAATATAAGCTTTGCTGTATGCAATACTTTAATATTTTATAAAAAAAAAAAGTCACAGCCACAGATCTATATTTTTGTCTCTAACATGATTTCCTGTCCACTACAGTCCAGCATCCAGACCCAAACCAGCCCAAGCCTGAGGGGGGTGAGATGAGACCCCTGAATGGGGAACCGCTGGGGGTGGTCACTAACTGGCCTCCGTCATTACTGGCCTCTTTACAGCGCTGGGGCACCACACAACCCAAGAGCCCTTGCCTCACCGCACTGGACAATGCCGGCAAACCCGTCTACACACTTACATATGGTACGGATGTGGAACTTCCTATATAACAATTTGCATGAGAGTGTATTGGGTGTATTATATTGGCCATGTTTTATTTGCTTATATTGCTAATGTACTCACTTGAAATGGTGAATGAACTGTGTCTCTCAGTGAACAGACAGTGCAGGTTTGAATGTTTGTTTTTGTAAACATGTTTCGATAGGGAAGTTGTGGACACGGAGTCAAAAACTTTCCTATACACTGCTGAACAAACTAAGCACCAGGAATGAACCACTACTGCGGCCTGGGGACAGAGTGAGTGTCCTAATCATGCACATTCACCCTCATTTACACCTTGCATTAACTGTCCGTCTCGTCTTAACCAATTACAAGTGAAGACTGCTAAATATAGTTTTGTGAACCAATCACTCCAATCATTTTCAGAGGTGGTCAGAGAAGATGTGCCCCAGACAGTAAAGGACTGTCCCAACACACAGTCAGTGCACCAAAACAAGGTTTTTAAGGTTTTTAGTGCTGTCATGCAAGATCCCATTTGATCAAAGACATAGCATGTCACCATGATATCATGTTCTAGCCGTATAGTTATGCACTATTCTAAGCTACACAGAGAAAAAAAAAAATGATACAAAAGTTAATTTAGGTACTAATATGCACTCATTAGGGGTAAATAAGATACAAAGGTGTACATTTTCTAAAGGTACCACCCCAGTGACAGCTTTTGTACCTTTTTTTTTCTGAGAGTGTATTTTGTAATATAAAAAGTGTGAGTAGTATGTTCACACTGAACAAGAAAAAGTGCACTTTAAATACCCAGATGATGCACTGAATTAACCCAAACCATTTGAGATACAGCTTTAGTTTTGCCATTTTTGGCTTTGATAAAAGTGTAATATGTCATTTAAATGAAACATTTTCGTGATTGAGGCAAAATAATTCTGACTGACATTTCACATTTGTTTGCTTGGTCAGAAGTACGTTTTAGTTGGTACAGTGTTGTTATGGTCAACTAAAACTAACTTACTAAAAATTGTAAAAAGTATAAAAAATTGGTTTTGTTAATTAAAAAAAAAAACTTAAATATAATAAAATGTAAATATTACATAAAAAAACATAATTAATACATAAATGAAAATTAGAAATGTTGCTTTGCCAACTAAGTAAAAAAAAAGAAGAAAAAAAGAAGAAATAGGTTGAAGTACTAAAATCCCTAAAACTAAAACTGAAATAAAAAATTATAATAAAATAAATTAAAGCTAAATAGAACTATTAAAAAATAATGATAAAGAATAAAATGACAAAAGCACAAAATTACAAAAAATCTAAATGGAAACTGAATTTTTTTAAATAAAAGCTTTTTTTAATTAATATTAATACTAATACTGAAATAATACTTAGTTATACTTAATACTTAATTATACCCAAGTGATGGATGTTAATACAGGCCCAGAATAAAAGACGTAAAACAAAAAACAGTAGCAGTAAACAACATTAACACAAGATATT
>NC_056580.1:4068422-4111613 GCF_018340385.1 Cyprinus carpio
TGTTTTTTATGTTTTGAAATGCAGGGTCTATTTCCTCCTGCGATGCCTTCCTCAACGTCTTTCAGGCCCGCGGGCTGCGGCCAGAGGTGATCTGCCCATGTGCAAGTTCCTCCGAGGCCATGACCGTCGCCATCCGCAGGTACACTCATGACATTTCAGCAACTTCAACAAGACTACTTTTACCCACTATTATTGTACTGCACACATACTGCACAGTATGCACTGAACACTGCTTACTTTTTAAAAAAAAAAATTATGTAATGCAGTCCAGTTGTCATCTCAGAAATGTAAATGTATTTGCATTTGAATTTGCATAAGGTAGTATCCTATTCCAAACAAAACTCAAATCCATGTTGAATGATGGTGTGTGTTTGTGTGTGTTCAGGCCTCCAGAGATGGGCGTTCCTCCTCCGGGGAAGGCAGTGCTGTCCATGAGTGGTCTGAGTTATGGGGTGATTCGAGTAGACACCGAGGAGAAGCTCTCTGTGCTCACTGTCCAGGATGTAGGACAGGTCATGCCTGGAGGTGAGACCTGCTTGACTCTCACTGATGGATGGACTGATCCATAGACTGATGAGTAGTGTGATGGATGAACTGTAGATAAATGCTTCACTTTTTAGCATTCTATTATTCAGATTTTTTAATTCTTCTTGGGTACTAATGTAATGTGTGTGTGTGTGTGTAGCGCTGGTGTGTGTGATCCGGGTTGAAGGCACGCCGTACCTGTGTCGAATGGATGAGGTTGGAGAAATCTGTATGAGCTCCAGCAGTACAGGAATCTCCTACTTTGGTCTGCCAGGCATGACCAAGAATGTCTTTGAGGTTAGTGTGGAGAAACAAAAGGTCTAAGGATTTTTAAACATTTCATGTTTTTCTTGATTTCAGTTAAACGTGCAGCCCTTGTGGTAGCGATTTTGATTAACTTCAATCTCAAAACGCAAATCTTCGAACCTGTCAAAGATTCATTCTAATTCATCCAGAGGGATTTCTTTAGGATACATTATACACTACTTTGTGTATTTTGCATCTTTTTGAGTGAGTCGTTGAATTATTCACTCGTTAAAATCATTAATTTCTGACGGGCAGTCTTATTTTTATACTTTATTGAAATTTCTGAGCCTATAAATCAACTAAATGACTCTAGAAAGACATCATTAGCATTTTCCCCACAACAATATAGATGAATTATATTATTTTGTCAGCTTCTGGCATAACTTTATAAAAGCTATAAAAAAAGCATCAATAATAATGAATGATAACTGTTTGTTCACTGAAGAGTTCACAAATAAAATCATCACTGCAAAGCTTTTAGAGTTATGTGCTATCATCTTGTTTAAAAGTTTTTGATGCTCACTATCAGAAGACCTAAAAAAGTAATTAAAATAAGGACTTGATAACATTGTAAACTCGACTGAAATTGATCAGTTGTATTGCATTCTTTCAGACCATTCCAGTCACGTCATCAGGAGCTCCCATCAGTGACAGACCCTTCACACGCACATCTCTCCTGGGCTTCATCGGGCCGGTGGGTTCAGTTGTCTGAAGCCAAAACTATCCTTTTGGAAGCTGCATAACTCTTCCATGTCTTACATATTAACATGTGGGGTTCATCTTTTCTGGATTGGGTTTGTTTCTGGTATTACAGGATAATCTGGTGTTTGTTGTGGGAAAGATGGACGGACTGATGGTGGTGAGTGGACGGAGACATAACGCAGATGATGTGGTGGCCACAGCACTGGCCGTGGAGCCCATGAAGTTTGTGTACAGAGGAAGGTAATTCAGCTGGCATTTACTCTTCACTTGAGATGAGTGTGTATCTCTGCTCAGACTGAAGTTCGCATCTCTGTTCTCTTTCAGGATTGCGGTTTTCTCTGTATCAGTGCTGCATGATGAACGCATTGTTGTGGTGGCAGAACAGAGACCTGACGGCTCCGAGGAGGACAGCTTCCAGTGGATGAGTCGTGTGCTGCAGGTGAACACAAATACGCACAACAAGTATTCATATCAGAAGCTATGGTATCTATTTGAAAAGGTTTTGAAAATGCAGCAATTTATGTGGATCATACTTCTATTTGGAAAATGCAGAAACCTGTATAAAGTGAAAATAACAACAAACCTGCATTTTAACATGAATATTTTACTGATGACTTTACTTTTTTTCTAAAATTCTAAAAAAGCTATAATAAAGAATGAGTAGGTGTGTCCGAAGCTTTTACTTATAATGTGCACAAAACAGTACTCACACACACACCCATGCATATTTTCTTAACCACTTTCTGTCTTACTCTTAGGCTATCGACAGCATCCATCAGGTGGGAGTGTACTGTCTGGCTCTGGTGCCAGCTAACACGCTCCCCAAAGCTCCTCTGGGCGGCATCCACATCTCAGAAACCAAACAGCGCTTCCTAGAGGGAGCCCTGCACCCCTGCAACGTCCTCATGTGCCCTCATACCTGTGTCACCAACCTGCCCAAACCTAGACAGAAGCAGCCGGGTACAGGTGAGTCCTGCGTGTGTTGGGTGGTTGCTTTTTTTTTTTTTGATTGGTGTGGTATATTTTGCATATCACATGACCCATTGCCTCTATTGTTTCAGAGGTGGGTCCTGCTTCCATGATAGTCGGAAACCTAGTGGCAGGAAAGAGGATTGCACAGGCCTGTGGGAGAGATGTTTCACAGCTGGAAGACAATGATCAGGTAAAGATCAATCCTGTTTTCACTCTCTTAATCCACAGAGGTCAGTGGTGAAAAAGAAGTACACTTTAGCATACTTTAAAAAAAGAGTAATTCTTATTTAAATATTATATTTTAAGAGAATATACTTAAATGTGAACTGAATGTAATGTTTTCGGACACTTAACTGCATGTTACTTGTATTTAAATGAAAATGTATTATAGTTTAAATTTATATTAAATGCAAGTAGCTGAAATTTAGAGTGCTTGTTTGACCCACTTAAGTACTTTACATGTAATTTCATAATTAATAGTCTTTGAAATATGGTTAAAGTACTGCTGAATGTGCTGTTAAAGCATTTATGGTAAAATACAATATACTTAAATGTCATAAATATATTTTAATTGCACAGTTGTAATGATGTGGAAGTTGCAGTTCAGTACATTTAAAAAATATTAACTTTAAATGTAGTATTGAATAACAAACTACAGATAAATTATAATTAATTACATTACATGGGCTTTAGTATGTTAGTCAACACATCAAAATAAGTGTACTTCTTTAAAGTACAACAAAAGATGATTAAAATATGGTTAAGGTAAAACTTTTAATTTTGCACTTTTTAAAAGTGTACTTAAGTGTGTTAAGAAACACAGTCATGAAAATGTGCCTTCTTTAAAGATTTTTATTTAATTAATATTATAATATGTGCAAGTACAATTTACTTCTAAGATCTGAATAGAATACAATTAAGTGCACTTCTTTATCACACTGCTTCATCTTGAAGTATACTGTTTTCTGCATGTATCGTCTCTTCTCTCGTAGTTCCTGTATATGCAGGATGTTCTGCAGTGGAGAGCTCAGGCCACACCAGATCACCCTCTGTTTCTGCTGCTCAACGCCAAGGTACAAATCTCATCATCCCAGTATTTAGAGTAAGATTGTGTATATTTACTGTCATCTTATGTCTTTTTAATTTTTTTTTTCAGGGCACTGTGGCCAACACAGCCTCCTGTGTACAGCTGCACAAGCGGGCAGAGCGTGTGGCCATAGCGCTGATGGAAAGAGGTCGACTTAACGCTGGAGATCATGTAGCACTCGTTTATCCTCCTGGTAAGACAAAAAGAGACTTATATTACTGTGGTATAATAAAGAGTGTTCAGCTCTCAGGTTTGTGGGACTCAGTTCCTCTCTGTCTTCCTTCTTTGCAGGTATTGATCTGATCGCCACTTTCTATGGCTGTCTGTACGCCGGCTGTGTTCCAGTCACCGTCAGGCCTCCACACCCACAGAACTTAACCACAACCCTGCCAACCGTTAAAATGATTGTTGAGGTAACTTCATTCTCTGAGTGCAGCACATGCTGTTTACTATAGCCATTAAACAGAAACACTAGCTCCCCCTTGTGACCATTTGTGTGTGTGTGTGTGTGTGTGTGTGTGTGTGTGTGTGTGTGTGTGTGTGCGTGTGTGTATATATACTGTAAAAATTGTTGCTCATTGTCATTGTTGCTCGTAAGGTGTTTTGTTTTATTTTATTTTAATAAATATCAAATCAAGTGTTACTGCAAACAGATAATGCTAGTACCATTTGTTGCAGTTTATTTAACCAAGTGGTCCAACATTTTATATAAAAAATAACAAGATTCTTTTCATGAAGTGTGAAGAATATACTTTTTGGGACCACAGTAGATTAATTATATTAGATTCTATATGTAGATCATACAGTGTGTGTGTGTATTAACTAATATATGTTAAGAATTATTATTTTAGCCTTAAGCCAGTGTCTGATTGATTAAATACTATCTTGTATTCCCTGTTGTAACTTGTCTATCCTGTTGCATGTGTTTAACAGGTCAGTAAGTCTGTATGTATTCTGACAACTCAAGCAATAATGAAACTACTGAAATCCAAAGAGGCAGCGGCTGCTGTAGATATTAAAACATGGCCATTGATACTGGACACAGGTAAAGACATCATTTACACCTTTTTTACTATTTTATCATTGCAATCCTTTGTAATGTGGTCCTTTGTGTTCCTGTGGCTCAGTGGTAGAGCATTGTGTTAGCAGCGCAAAAGGTTGTGGGTTCGATTCCCAGGGCTTTCGATACTACGCTTTGGATAAAAGTGCCTGCTAAATGCATAAATGTAAATGTAAAACAAATGATAAATTATGTTTATTCATTCCATTCAGATGATCTCCCAAGAAAGAGAATTCCTCAGATCTACAAACCTCCCACCCCAGAGATGCTCGCCTACCTGGACTTCAGTGTTTCTACCACAGGAATCCTTGCTGGGGTCAAGGTGCTGTCTAACCCATCATTCAAGCTCCAGTAACTCATTCGTTTAAAAATGTGGGATTGACATTTCTAACACTGTGTGTTTCTCGCAGATGTCCCATGCTGCCACCAGTGCCTTGTGTCGCTCTATTAAGCTGCAGTGTGAGCTGTACCCCTCTCGACAGATCGCCATCTGTCTGGACCCCTACTGTGGCCTGGGCTTTGCCCTCTGGTGTCTCTGCAGGTGAGAGACAGTTCACACATTGGATACTGTGATACTATATTTATTTATGTGATGCAAAGTAATGCAAATGATGTTTGTGTTTGCAGTGTGTACTCAGGCCACCAGTCTATTCTGGTTCCTCCTCTGGAGCTGGAGACCAATCCGTCTCTGTGGCTTTCTGCTGTCAGTCAGTATAAAGTACGAGTGACGTTCTGTTCTTATTCAGTGATGGAGATGTGTACCAAAGGCCTGGGCTCCCAGACTGAAGCTCTGCGGGTCAGTTACTCCTTCATCATTGTCCATATAATGTTGCATATAGTTTTGTTTTTTGAAAAAAATTATTTTAGCAAGAATATAAGAAGTGACCGTTAAGACATTTATAATGTTACAAAACATTTCAGTTTCAGTTAAATTCATCAAAGAATCCTGGAAAAATGTACCATGGTTTCCACAAAAATATGAAGCAGCACAATTATTTTCAACACTAATAATAATAATAAATGTTTCTTGAGCAGCAAATCAGTATATTAGAATGATTTCTGAAGGATCATGTGATGCTGAAGACGGGAGTAATGATGCTGAAAATTCAGCTTTGTATAACAGGAATAAATTACATTTTACAATATATTTAAATAGAAATCAGTTAATTTAAATTGTAATAAATTTTCACAATATTACTATTTTTACTGTAGTTTTGACCCAATAAATGGTGCTTTGGTGAGCATTTTGTCTTCTTTCTGGAATATTTAAAAATCGAACTGTATTTCACTACCTTCCACTTTCAGTAAACTGGATAAATAAATATTAACTATTCTTATTATCAACGATTACTAAAAGTTTTTGAATTTTGTATTTTTGTATTTTATATCCAGCCATGTTTTTAAATTTTTTATCATCTTAGACTAAGACACATTCTGTGTATCAGCATATTCTAGGATCTCCTGTTTATCTTGCAGTAGCTTTACTTAAATTTGTGAAGGGCATAAGTTGTATTTGTATTTGATTTGTTCCATTGAGTTGAACCCCTATCTGTACACCTGTAGTTACGGAATGTGAATCTGTCGTGTGTACGGACCTGTATGGTGGTGGCTGAAGAACGTCCTCGCATCACACTTACGCAGTCCTTCTCGAAGATCTTCAAAGACCTGGGGCTCTCCTCACGAGCCGTCAGCACCACCTTCGGCTGCAGGGTCAATGTGGCCATTTGTCTTCAGGTGAGTGATGAACTCAAGCTTTTTTTAGGTAGAAATCCTAATGTTTAAAAGACCTGTTCACATTAAGTGTGAAATGTCCGTGACTTTTTATCACAACAAGATATTAAAACAAACTAATGCACCCAAAATCTCTTCACACCAAAAGCTAAATATAGTACATTTTAGCAATGAGATGTATTTTACATTACATCACATACATTAGCATTTTTGTCCTCAGGTATGTAACATTTTTGAAATTTAATATCACGCTTGGTGTAAAAAAAAAAAAAAAAAAAAAAAACAAAGAAAAAAAAAAAACTTTTTTTAATGCAGTTTTGTGTCGCCTTGTCGCATTGCTCTTTCTGTGAACAGGCCTTTATCTGCTGTTATTGTTTTAAAATAATTTTCTGCACCCTTATGCTCTGTTCACTGGCGCGGATGCTTGTCTGTAACTGTATGTACAGTAAATGTATCTGTTTGTGTATTAAACGTACGCCTGTGTTTGTCTGCTGCTCCATGCCCTCGTCAGCCCAACAGGCTGGGCAAGTTGGCTGAGCAGGTACTGTGACCCAGATGGGGACCACAGGGGTGCTAGTAGGGGGCTTTCCAGGACGCTTGTAAAGGCTCTGCTTTTCATGTGTGTGTGTGTGTGTGTGTGTGTGTGTGTGTGTGTGTGTGTGTGTGTGTGTGTGTGTGTGTGTGTGTGTGTGTGTGTGTGTGTGTGTGAAATGCTCATGTGCATGACATAAAGAATGCTTTGCTTCCAGTCTCTATCTAATAATTAGTATTATATTATATTATACTATATATGAAGTAAATATATATATATATATATATATATATATATATATATATATATATATATATATATATATATATATATATATATATATATAATATTATATTATATTATATTATATTATATATAAATACAGCACCACTGCATACAGTACATGTTTTTTTTTTCAGAATATAAAACACACTACCATTCAAAGGTTTGAGGTTGGTAAGAATTGTTTTTTTTTCGTAAGTTTTTTTCTTAAGGTTTTTTTTTCATAAGTATCTTATGCTCAACAAGATTATGAACAATATTGTGAAATATTTTTTCAACTTAAAGTAACTTTTGTTATATTTTAATATTTTTAAAATGTAATTTATTCCTGTGATCAAAGCTGAATTTTCAGCATCATTACTCCAGTCTTCAGTGTCACATGATCACTCAGTAATCATTCTAATATGATGATTTGCTGCTCATGAAACATTTACTGTTATTAACTATGTTGAAAATAGTTGAGCTTCTTAATATTTTTTGTGGAAAACATGATACATTTTTCTAGTTTTTTTAAGAAACATTAAGTAATATGAAGTTCAATACATGCATTTATTTGAGATAGAAATCTTTTGTGTAATTGTAATTATCTTTTTTGACTAGGTTTTGCTCAGAAGTATTACTTTAAAAAAGAAAAGAAAAATCTTACTGACCCTAAACATTTAAACAGTAGTGTATAATTTATGATATATTCGCACACAGCTAATCACATTAAAAAATTCTCATTTATCAAAGACAGATTTTGCAGGTGGGACTGCAGCACAGGGACTGTGACAGGTTACCCTGGCACAATGTTTATCATTTATTTATTTTTTAAAGAGTTTTGCTATTTATTATTATTCATAGTGACAGTGTCTCATTTACTCTGACACATGTATACATATGCCTGCTCTGCTTTTCACAGCTTTCGTGCTTTGCTCTGCACTTGCTGTAAATCTACTCTAGGCTGTGCCAATGCAATGCTTGTAGCTGTGCATATAGAGTAGACTCACTTATATACTGTACGAGCTGTGTTTGCAGTACAGGGGTTACATTCAGGAGCCAGGCCATTGTAACTGCTGTAATGCCTCATTCTGTCCTATAATGCTTTACAGTAAGACACAATAAGAGTAAGATGTTTTACAAGAACTAAGAGGAAAAATAAGTTTTTAAGGTGTCTGATGTACGTTAAAGGAAGAAAAATATATTTAAAGGAATGGTTCACCAAAAAATGAAAATTCACCCTCATGTTGTTCCAAACCTTAATGATTTTTTTTTTCTTTATCTGTGGAACATAATAGAATATATTTTGAAGAATGTTAGTAACCAAATAGTTTCAGTTTTGTCCATAATGGAGGTTAATGGGAACCGAAACTGTTCATAAAAACAGTCATACAGTAGTAAATGATGACAGAATTTTCATTTTGGGGTGAATTATCCCTTTGAATAAATTTATAATGTAAAGTCTCTATTAAGTCTGTCTGTTTTGAAGGTAAAGTGTGTCATTTCTTAATTTTGCTGAAAATATATTGACTGTTTTCAAACAGGTTGCCCCAATCTGGCATTTGTCAGACGAACAGAAACTTAGACTGGTCAAATAAACAAAAGAGCTTGCCTTTATAGCACCACAGAGCTACTAGCCTGACATGCAAATCGTTTATAGTTGTCTCAGCATATTAAGAAAGTATAACAAAAAAACAAAACAAAACAAAACAAAACAAAACAAAATATACACTTTGCCTTTAAGAATTCATGTTCATTTTGATAAAGTTTTTTGAGAAGGTGCTATATGTCACCGCCGGTATATATTAACACAGTACATGTGTTAGTGCCTAAAGGTGGATCAGCAGTATGAACACAGAATCTGTGGGGGCAGATATATTACATACTTCCAGTGATCCGGCTGTTCTTTGTTTCTAGGGCACCCATGGGCCAGATCCCACCACAGTATATCTAGACATGAGGGCCCTGCGGCATGACAGGTGCTATATCAAACACTTCTGATTTTCATAATGTATATATTGTATATACCAATGTCAATTCATATTCAATTATTTATTAACTAATATGTAAATCATTTTTGTCTTGTAATTAGAAAAGTTCAGTTATATCTGATCTGTTTTTTTTTTGTGTGTGTTATTTTTTTACATTGCTCAGGGTTCGATTAGTCGAGAGAGGCTCACCGCACAGTCTGCCACTGATGGAATCTGGGAAGGTGAGATATATATTCATATTTCATAAATAATAAATATGCTACTGGTAAAAGATTGGAATAATTAAGATCTTTTTGATGTTTTTGAAAAAAAGTCTGTTATTCTCACCAAGGCTGCACTTATTTGATGCAACATACAATAAATACAGTAATAATATGAAATATTATTACAATCAAAAATAACTTTATTTTTTATTTTTATTTGAATATATTTTAAAATGTAATTTATTCCTGTGATGGCAAAGCTGAATTTCCAGCAGCCATTATTCTACCCTAGGAATAAAAGATTTTATTTTTCTATTTTACTTGAATGGTAGTGTGTCCTGGTTTCCACAACTGATAATAATAAGAAATGTTTCTTGAGCAGCAAATCAGCATATCAGAATGATTTCCGAAGGATCATGTGACACTGAAGATTGGAGTAATGATGCTGAAATTTCAGCTTTGCATCACAGGAATAAATTACATTAAAAAAATACATTAAAACAGAAAACAGTTTCTGTAAATTGTAATAATAGTTCACAATATTTCTGTTTGATCAAATAAATGCAGCCTTGGTGCGCATAAGAGACTTCTTTCAAAATCATAAAAAAATCCTAATTAATCCAAAAAAAAAAATGTAATTAAAAATATATATTATATATTATATTATATATTTTTCAACACACAGATTCTGCCTGGGGTAAAGGTTATAATTGCCAACACAGAGACCAAAGGCCCTCTAGGAGATTCTCATTTGGGAGAAGTGAGTTTCAAATATGAAAGCGAGTGTTATAAACCACATCTGACCTCCAAAATAAGTAGTGTTACCAGCAGAGCCTGGTACATTATCTCTGCATTTTATATTTTCATGTGTAGTGAGTTGATGGGACTGTATTTAAAAACAGATTTGGGTGAGCAGCCCCCATAATGCCACAGGATACTATACGGTTTATGGGGAAGAGGCGTTGCACGCTGACCACTTCAGCACCAGACTGAGCTTTGGTGACACCCAGACAGTTTGGGCTCGCACTGGCTATCTTGGCTTCCTGCGTCGCACAGAACTTACAGATGCCAGTGGAGGTACTGTATGCATGAGATGAAACCCCATTAAACACATTAGTGTCCCATTTCAAGATATTTCTGAAACGACTTTTCAATTTAAAATCACATTCAAAAAAAAGCTTCAATGAACACCCTGAAGCTAATAACTGAATTTTGTATTTAGTTGAAGTATTTGTCTATTCATTTTTTGCTGTGTATTCATATCAGACATAACAAGAAAAAATCAGTTGTGCTGTCTAATGAATCATTTGTTTTTGCACATTATTCTAGAGCGGCATGATGCCTTGTACGTGGTTGGTTCTCTAGATGAGACTCTTGAGCTGCGAGGAATGCGTTACCATCCCATTGATATTGAAACATCTGTCATACGGTCACACAAGAGCATTGCAGAGTGGTAAGCAATATTTTTAAAATGTTTTCTTTGTACCTCACTGAAGCAGATTTTAATGGATACACGTTTTATTTAAATCTTTACTCAACTGTAATATAAAGTCTCCTTTTAACTGTTTATAACAACTGAACTTTTGATCATTTTCATTGTTCAGTGCATCCATGACCCCAGCTTAAAAATTACTATTCTTAATCAGTATCTTTGAAAACATCTACTGTAAACATGTAGACATTGTTTAGTTTCCAGAATTTCCAGAAGTATTAAAGGAAATCTTGAGTTAAATAAATAAATAAATTAGAATCTGTGGCATGCTGTCGGTTATCTTATTTCCTGGAACATACAGGAAGTTGTGGTATTTTTGTGATCTGATAGTTCCAAGACAATGACTACATGACTATAATTATTGTTGACCAGTCCAACACGCAAACGGACCAGCTCTAGCATTGATAACGCAATATACTTTAAAAAATAGCTTATACTTTGTGCAAACTGAATGTAATGTTTTTGGACACTTAATTACATGTTAATTGCAATTAAATTAAAATATATTACATTATAGTTTACATATATATATATATATATATATATATATATATATATATATATATAGTTTACATTTATAATAAATGCAATTAGCTTAACTTTAGAGTGCTTTGTTGGCCCAACTGAGGAAGACTGAAATACATCTTTATATGTAATTTCAGAATTATCGCTGTTATCTTTGAAATATGGTTAAATGTGCTATTGAATGTACTGACAACAATTATGGTAAACAAAAATATACTTTATTGTCATTTCCATTGAAACTAATGTATTTAAATGTATTAATTACACATTTGTCCTGAAGAAGTTCCAGTTTATTATATTTTAAATCTATTAACTTTAATTGTAATACTGAATAACACACTACAGTTAAAATAAGTACTTTGCATGTGCTTTAGTATGTTAGTCAATGCATCAAAAGTAAAACTTTTAATTTGACATTATTACAAAGGGCACTTTTTAAATGTGCACTTAGTGTGTTAAGAAATTCAACAATAATGAAAATTTAATTATAAATTCATTAATATTACCTTCAATTTCATTAATATTATCTGCATGTACAGTTTTTTTCTCCCACTACAAGTGCACATCAATACAATTATGTGCACTTCTTTTTCACAAGGACTGGCCTGCTCACTGTCATCATCAAATAAAATATAAAGACAAACAAATTCATAAAACTGGAAGCATTCCTTTAAAACTTCCTGCAGACTGTGTTTTCCATATGAATATCTTGCTCTATAAGATGTTTTATTTAAGCATTCGTCTCATACGTTTCCAACAGTGACATTAGGGACTCACAGTCCATCCTTCGGACGCTGCTGAAATGACCATTTCTCACGCCGGAAGATCCCGGACGCTGCTGGTAACAGCCGATCTGAAAATGGACAGGACAACAATTTTTAGTGTGAACACTTGGAACATTTCTATAATTTTGCCGCCCATTCTAAGTTTTCAGAACAGTACATTGACACCGGTTGGCTTTGTCGAATGCGCTCAGCGGCAACAGTCAACAAACATCCTGTGCTGGCTGGGGACTTTAACACTTTAAGTTACACTAAAGTGCAAGAGAACTTGGTCCGCCCACTCAGAAGCCAATGTGACTGGGAATTTCTTAAGCCGAACAAGCTACGGATACAATACTCTATAAGGAAATCAGAAACCTTGGGTGGACAGTACAATCCGTTTTGCAGCAGTAAACAAACGCACTGCTGCTTACAACGCCGGTCAAGTATTGACTCGACATGTGGCTGTTCCACCATCGTGCCTTTGGAAAAAAATTTTTCCGTCGATGGCTGACGAGCGTAAACCACTTTTCTACGGCCGCTTTGAAAGCAACTGAGCAGCGCGAGTTGCCGAATCATTAATCCACCGTGTCTGAGGACGAGGTTGTCGGAGGGTCTAAAGCGAGTGAATGTCAGGGAAAGCAGCCGGACTACAAGTGCCACATGGACTGAGTTCTTGCAATCTACAAATCATTTTTAATTCTGGCTACAATCGGGGTTCCCACCTCCTTCAAAACAATCTGTCATCACCCTGTGCCCTAAGAACAATAACCCCTCTTGCCTGAAATGACTATCGTCCAGTTGGCCCTCACAATCAATAGTCCCTGAAGGCTTTGAGGGACTGGTTCAACTTCATGCAGCTCCTCCATCCCGGATACTTTGGACCCTCTTCAGTTTGCTTATCGCCCCAACAGATCCCCTGATGATGCCATCTCTCACATCCTGCACTCTTACTCCTCACACACATGACAAGCAAATAACAGGAAAACTATGTAAGGGCACGACTAGCAGCTCACTACATAGTCCCATCACGCTAGCTTCTAAACTCATGGACCTCGGCCTGAATTCTTCACTGTGCAAACTGGACTTTTCCTCACGCACCGGCAGACCTCAAGTGGTTTTCACCTAACTAGAACTCCACACCCGAACATAGGAGCCCCACAGGGCTGTGTCCTGAGTCCCACTGGACATGGCTGATGATACTGTGGTTCTGGGCCTCATTTCCAACAATAATGAGACCGCATACTGGATGAGTAGAGAAATTAACACATGTGCATTCTCAGACAGCCCTATACTACTCTAATGATAACCCCTGTGGAATGTAGCAGCTTCAAGTACCTAAACATCTCCGAGGACCTGACTTGGACTACACACATTCAAAACACAGGTTAATAAAGCCAGGCAAAAGACTGTACTCTGAGACAGCTGAGAAAATTCAGGGTTTCAACCTGCAATCCTGAAAACTTCTATTCAGGGGCCATTGAAAGTGTATTGACTCACAGTGTGGTATGGGAACAGCTCCAGTCCCCCTCTCTGCATCTACCTCAAACGCTGCAAAAGAACAGATCTCACCTCAGGGTCTGCTCTCCCCTCTCTGCATCTACCTCAAACGCTGCAAAAGCAGAGCTGTTAAAATAATCAGGACTCCATTCACCCCAGTAACCCATCTTTTCACTTTGCTGCCATCTGGTAAGCGTTTCCGTAGCCTGATGTCAAAAAACTGAGAGACTTAGGAGGAGTTTCTTCCCCCAGGCCATCAGGCTCCTAAACTCAAAACCAGCCTCTTAACATCTTCATGTCTCCACTTAATATTCACTTTATCAGTAAGATATTCATCATTCACTACCTCACATTGACATACTGAAAGTGTCAACCTGTTTGCACATTTGCCTCTTGTACATTTTTAAGACTACAGTTTACTTTCATGCACATTATTTTCCACTATATATTTAATTCTACAGTTACATCTCTTTATATATTTTATATTTTATTCTTATTTTTTTATTGTTTACTTTTATTTCATTCTTTCATAGCTATATTTATGTAATATTTTCATCTGTGTTGTATTCTTTAATAATTGCATGTCCATGGAGCGTACCTGACTCACATTTCACTGCTGGTTATATATGCTCTATATAATTGTGTATGTGACAAATAAAAAATCTTGAATCCAGTTTGTGTTTGATTTGCTTTTCCCGACAGCCATGTTTTACAGTGTAGATATTCAGCTTTTCTTAATTAAATACAGCTTTCATCTCCTCACTCTCTCCTCAGTGCTGTGTTCACGTGGACGAATCTCTTGGTGGTGGTCGTGGAGCTTGAGGGGTCAGAACAGGAAGCCCTGGATCTGGTTGCCCTGGTGACCAACGTGGTTCTGGAAGAGCACTATCTCATAGTGGGGGTCGTTGTGGTGGTGGATCCTGGAGTCATTCCTATCAACTCCAGAGGGGAGAAGCAGCGTATGCACTTGCGGGACGGCTTCCTCGCCGACCAGCTGGACCCTATATATGTGGCCTACAACATGTGAGAATGTGTAACATGGAGGAACCAGATGCCAGAAGAATCTGCATATGCAAATTTACAATGGAAGCATTGGGGGATGTTCGGACAGGCTCGCCTCTTCCTCCGCAAACATGAAGAGTCCTTGATGGAGCTATGCAGTTTATTTTTTATATCAAACTGTCAGAATGCCTTGCAAATAAAACTCTGATTCAGTGGTCAGGGCAATTGACTTGATTTCATCTCCTCTTTTCTTGTGTGACACAATTGCGGGTTCAGTTCTTATTCAAGCACACCTGTTCTGCACATATGACACATGCGTGTTGAATGTTCCCTGTGTGTGAGGAGGACCAGCCCAAAAGGGCAGAGGAGTGCCTGATGTCAAAAACAGGAACCATTTTTGTTTGGTTTGTTCTATCTTTACATCAACATGCAAATCCAAATGGCAATAAGGAAATGGATATCTGAATCTTTGTTTGCAAGAAAGCAGTACTGAAGGTGTACTGTGGAAATGCTGCTCCATAAATTCACAAGCTTATGCATTCCCAGCTAGTGTTTCAACATGGGCCTTAAAAATTTTCCATATGCCTGTGGACTGCCCCCCCCCCCCCACCATTGTTCATTAAAAAGTTTCATTCATGTGTGAGCTTTTAGACTGTCCAGGACAGGAATCAGGGTAATAACAGTGAATAGATGAAGAGATTTATTCAGGTAACCAAGTCCCAGTCTGAAAAATAATTCTACTCGAATTTACATTATATACAACATTTCAGGTTTGAGCTATTTTTTACAGTATGACATCACCATTCATGACTGGATAATCTTATATTCCTGCAGATGAATGTATGAAGGTGACACTTTTAGTCTCCTGCATATTACTGATTAAAAAGAAAGTAGCCTTTTTCATTAATTCATTAAAACATACCAAACAGCTGGGAACGTTATTTCAGGAAAAAATGACCACTGCAAGTGAGGGCTTTTATTCTTCTTTTCATTACTGTTATTAAGTGTGATATTTGCTTGGATTTTCCAGAAGCACTGTACACTGCATTGAACAGCACTGTAATGACCACTTCTAACAATGCTTGCTTTCTTTTATTGTGTTCATTACGTAAAGGACAGGCAGTACGCCTGCTGTAATTATGTACAGAATTTGTGTAATAAGTTATTATTGGGACACCAGAAAACTACAGATACTACAAATCAAAGCTTCATTTCTTGATCAAACAGAAAGGGGAATGGCATGAGACACTATTCATGTAATATTTTATATTGCAGTAGGCTCAAGGGGTGGTTTTGCTGCAAGGATTGTAAAGCACATACAGCATCTGTATCGCAGGATGGTTGTGTGACTGTGAGTGTTCAATTTTTGCAGTTTTGTCATTTAGTGAATATTTGGTTGAAACAGTTTTTGACTTCTGTTAATATTTCTTAATAAAAACCATACATTTAAATGACTGACACTGAACATTTTTAATTCTAAAGTGATGTTTAATGCACATCTTGCAGACAATTTTATCCAAAGAAACTTACATTGCATTTAAGATAAACATTTTATTACATTCACTTCCAGGGACTTGAACCAATGACCCTGGCACTGCTAATGCCATGCTCTACTGTTTCTACAAGAATGCCCAGTATGGAATAATAAAAATGTTGCATTTAAAGGATAACTAGACTCACAATTATGAAAACATGATAATAAAGGTTTAAGAATTTCCAGTATGCATGCTAGCAGTACTAAA
The DNA here is from genome assembly GCF_018340385.1 of Cyprinus carpio. NCBI lineage: Eukaryota > Metazoa > Chordata > Actinopteri > Cypriniformes > Cyprinidae > Cyprinus > Cyprinus carpio. The sequence continues at coordinate 4,084,815 of NC_056580.1, forward strand.
CAGATACAGATATGGAACCTTAGTCAGTATAGTTTCAACATATTTCAAGAGATGTATTCTTCTATTTTTTCTAAAAGCTTTGTTGCAATATCCAATGCACTTCTGGCATTATTAACACCAAATTGCTTGTTTGGAATGTGAGGAAATTGGTGATAGTTCGGATACTGAGTTTTTTTGCCATCAACACCAAGTTCAGTCAGTTGCCTCACAGTGCTTGGTAAAGAAGCCAACTGTGAGCTCAAATGGGACACCTGTTGAGCAAGGCTAGTTATTGAGCAGTTGTTGGGCTGGTGTCCACTTCCCCTGTACATCGCTGCTATCAGGGCTTTTTCCACAGCCTGATGCACTTTAAACAGACACCACTCTGAGCTTTCTCCTCCAGTATCATTGTGAGCTGCTCTGATGTCACATTGAGCCTGTTCATACCAGCGTTTTGCCTCCTCTCTGTTTGGCCTTGGAGCTTCTCTGTGGTATGACCAGAAGTTATAGTGCCTTCTAGAATAGTTCTGATAAAACCTCTCACGTCCCCGCCTGTGGCTTCGTGCCTCTGTGTTCCACGTATCATAGAAACCTCTAAAGTCTCTCCAATTTGAGGATGTGCTCTGTGTAGTTTTCCCTTGTTGTAGTTCCTCAATTCTGTTTTGCAGGTATTTAAACGCCTCTGTGGCAAGTACTTCATTGCGAGGGTTCTTGTCTGGATGCCAGCGGAGGTAGAGACGCTTAAGGGCTTTTTGCTTGTCCTCGCTTGACATCTTCCAGATTTCGTTTAAGCTTTGGTCAATTTCTCTTTTGATCTCTTCTAATGTCTCAGGAAAGACTGTTTTGGGTGGAGGCTTGGATGTCAAAAGAAATTCTATATCTGTGCAAGTGGACCCTTTTGACACAGTTGCCTTTGTTTCCCTTTTAAATTGGTAAAGGTCAAGAGAGCTTACATCAATAAAGTCATCGCTGCCAACTTGAATTTTATATCTACCAGGAAATTGTCTTGCTTGTCCCAGTGGATCATCCACTTGCTCGATAACAATGGCATAGAAATATTCACCGGAATCGTCCTTGCTGAAGCCAACATACTCTCCACTTTCAAAGTTGTTGAGGAAGTTCATATCAAGGCAGTCATGCCATTCTTCAGGTATATGGCATCCAGGTTTTGGTAAGGCACCGTGTCCTTCCTCCTTTTGGCCACTGCTATGAATGCCATACTTTGCTAAGGTTTTCTCAACATCCTCCATGTTATCACATAGCAAAAGTTGTCCAAGGACTAGAAGGCTCAATGTGGTCAGACAGTTCTTTAGAAGAGCATTGATTTCTTTAGTAAGACACATATTAATTTCATTTACTACTTTGTGTGCCATGTCATCATTGTGTTTTAAGTAGAAACTGCATCCATTTTGCTGTTTTTTCACATAAACATCTGTTTCAGCTCTACTACCCTCAAGTGGCTCCAGGTTTAACAGAAGCTCAGTTTGAAGAGTTTTGCAACAGATAATTTGAATTTTAGAAAAGATTTCTTCACACTTTTCTGCAGCTTCAGACTGTGAAACACTGCCTTTGCTCTCTTCTCTGATTAGGCAGACTAGTCCATGAAGAAATGCAGCAGAAGACAAGTGCTTGTCAAACCAGCCACTAAATTCACACCCTTCATAATCGCAATATTGGACACTTGTTTCCTCCAGGTTTTCAGAAATTACATCCGAGAGAAATTTGGGGCGAACATGCTCAGGAAGGAACTGCAACAATGTTTGATGTTCATAGTGATCATTTCCAAGATGACAACAATTAAATTTTTCAAGCAGTTTCAGCTTGGTTTCCAGAGGTCCCTCGAGTCTTTCAGCCTGAAAGAAGGTGTCATTGAAAAACAAAGTGCGGGAATCATAGATTTTCCCATCTGTTGATGGAAGATAAAGCTTGTTGTTTGGGAAAAAAAGGGTTTTGTTCTGTTTCTTTTTCAACAGGCCAAACAGCTGTTGTACAACACGCTTCACAGTTTTCTGCTGATTTGCTTGAAGGCTGTCTTTGTCAGAGCTATCAGAATAGATTTCTTGAAGAACAGTGCTATATTGATCAATGGTAGGTTCTTCCTCTACACCAATTTTCTTGAAGAAGTCTTCAAATTTCATATACTTTGAGGGAATTTTGTACAAGTAAGGCCTAAACTCAAAGGCGTCATGTAGCACAAGTGCTGTCTGTTTGGCCTTCACAAGTGTCGTCTCATTTTCCACCAAAATAATGGGGAGGTCTAAAAACAGAGAGGCATCAAAATCTGTCGACTGTAGGTAGGCATATGATTTACTAAATACATTTTTTCTTGTCTCCAACAATCTGTCTTTCTGGCATGGAGACCTACAGATGTTTTTCAGATTAGCAGCCACTTCTCCAGGGGGTGGAGTCTCCAAGGCTCCAGCATCCTTTATTTTCTTCATGTGATGTGGAGAGCAGTTTTCTAAGGGCAGGATTGGCATAGATGTCCATATCAGATATTGGTGATCACTGTCTCTACCAATAAGTGATCCACTGATTGCAACAACCTCCCTGTCTTGAGCAAAGGCCTTGTGATAATCACAAAGCTCTTGTTGAATTTGCACTGGGAAGATGAATTTAATGTTAGCAAGTCTGTTCAGTAAATCAGACTTTTTATCATTACTCTTTGATAAAACAGTCTTAAACAGGAGTTGTGATCTTTTTTTAAGAACATCTAAAGGAATGTTGCCACTAGTTTCAGATTCAATTTGTTTTGCAAACTGAATGATTTCCTCATCAGACACTTCATGTTTCAATCCAAGTTCATTTAAGAGACAATATGCTTCAAAATGTTTATCTTGGAAAATCTCCCAAAACGTTTTTGGCACAAATCTCTCTTTTGGAAGCATTTCCTTGTAAAGGTGTACACTGTCATCATAGAAGTATGAAGCCACCTGAAGAGAGCCTTGGATGTCTCGAATAACTCTGACATCTTTCAATGCAGAGACAATCCTTTTATCCACTGGTCCAAGTTCCACTAACAACCGCATGAAATCAAGAAGCTTGCCCTCTTTCATCATGTGCACAGTGGGAAGAATAAATTGTACACAGAACTCCAAATCATCTAGAATCTTAATTTTTAGACATTCTGCCAATTCTAAGTTCACCACGGCGTACTTCAGGAAAATACTGTCACATCCATCAACATGGTACAAATTTGGAAAGTAATCCTGATGCTTAGAATTCAGAATATATACCATTCTGTGTAAATCAATCCTTTCCCGTTTTCCAGATATTGACTCAAACAGGGGCAAGGACTTGAGCATCGACACATATTGACTCTTGTTATTGGAATCTCTAATCCCATGTTGTAAGAAGCGCTGAAGATCTATACATTCCTCTTTTGATAGCTCCTCAAACTGTGAATGTGATACATGATGAACCTGCCCTAAAACAGCACTGCTGTCTCCTGTTTGCAGGAGTTCTTGATTCATATTGTGACGGAACTCACGACTGAGATCCTTGAAAAAGACAAGGTCGATTTTCATGAACCCCAGTTTTATGAGAATGGACACTATTTTTTCTTTTTCATAATGAATCACTTTTGATATGTCGTTCATTGTTTCTAAGAAATGTGTGTTATTTTGACTGGGGCAGATGACTGGTAAGATAGGACTGTCATCAAAGTGCTTTTTAATCTCACTAAAGACATTCAGTTTTTCATTTTGGTAGCTTTTCTCTTGATAATCAAAAAAGGTCCACAATGTTTTCAGCCATTTGATTGTCTCTGCATCTGCTTTGTAGAGCTGACACCTTTGATCAGGTAATGACTGCCTTAGCAGTAGTTGGATTTCTGGTTTCAAATAGGTTGCTGCTATGTCAATTGTTATGCCCTTAATAAACTTTCCGTCATGCAGAATTTGGAAATGATCCATGTTGACAACCATATCTGCAAACATCTCCTGATGCCCCCGGAAAAGACTGCTAAATCTTGATATCAGCTTTGGGGATTCAGATTCAAAGACTCTTAACATCTGATCTTCTGTGAGGAGAAGAGGAAGCCCATTGAGGTCTTGGACATTTTTCTCTTTGACATTTTCCAAGCAGAAGCTCAAAAGTTTTGAACATCTTGTTTTGTCTTTAATACATGTTTGGTTGATGGGCAAAGGCAAACCACTAGTTGTCTGGGAAGGATCATTCAGTGATCTTTGCTTCAAGAAATTCATCACTGTTGAAGGACTGATTTCTGCCACATTCACACCAGCCAATTTGAAGTTGCAGTTTATTTCATGCATTTTCCAAGAGTATGGCACTAATTTCATCCCACTGTCATCTAAAATTTCGAAAATTCCATTATGGTCATCAGTTGTGAAATATGGACAATTTTCTGAATGTGGTTCAGACACACTGCGCCAGGTAACTGTGTATTTGTGTATTTTTTTATCTTGTAAACGATGTGATGACTCAACAGGAGCAGCATGTGCCGTGGGTATGACGGGAAGGTCACGTTGGTTGATTGATCTATAGACCTCATGAATCATCTCATGCCAGACTTTGTTTACTTCTGGAGAAATGCATGGAAAGTATTTAAGGCAAGATTTCTCTAGCTCGGACTTTAGGAATACAAGAGCTGTAGGTGTATGTTTCTTCATGTCTGAACAAAGATGTAACAGGAGGTCAGCATAGAGTGGTGAAATTATGTTTTTTTTCAGGAACTGGTTCCACTCAGTCTTCACACTATCACCATCCTCTTTCCACAAGTCCCTTCTAGAAGAATCTACTTCAAAATTTGCATTCACGTGGACTGGTAAACCAGTTTCTCCAGGTAAAGGCAAAGAACAAAATGCCCTACCAGTAAATTTGTAGTTAAATGAGCTGCTCAAACATGCAGCCAGGGCAGCTTGAGGAACTTTGAAATAATCCTGCTTGTTTTTTTGCTCAAAGTTTTGTTCGGAAAAGCCAAAGCACTCTGCTATTACCCACTGACTTTGATTAATTCCAGATGAGATTTGGATGCCATAGATGGTTTTGGATGGTTCTGCTGTTCTTGACATGAAGGAATCTTGAACATGTCTGTGAAAGTTTTCCTTGCTTACCATGCTCTTCTCTGTGTATTTCTTTTCAATAAGGAAAGAACATTTTAGTTGTTTTCCATCTTCACTGATTTCTGAGAGCTGTATTTTTGTGATGTGTTTCAAGAAGAGAATTAGTCCTTCAGGATCGTCAGTCAAGGCATTGTAAAAATCCTTCATGTCACGATCTGTGACTGTACGTCTAGATATTTCAGATTTTTCTGCCATTTTCTCTGTCCTGAGAGGGAGCCTGAACATAGTTCCAGAATTGAGTGCAAACATTTCTGGAAGAAAGGTATGATAAACATCCTCAAAAGACTTTTTAAATTCGTCTTCCATTGAAAACTTGCAGCCTGGGGACTGTTTTGTTACACCTTCCACGTATTTTAGATTTGGATCTGAAATGCAGAGCCATTTGTCACCGGTCAGGATAGATGGACAGTCTGTTAGATGATACACTGAATTGAAGCCAAGTCCATATTTTCCAGTTCTTCCTAAACTTCCATGTTTTCCTCCTTCCCCCAGCTGCTGAATACCTTGCAGATCAGCATCAGAAAATGTTCTGTTGTTGTACACACAAAGTGCCGGGCCTTGAGCCAGTTTCCATTTCTCTCCAAATATCTTTTCTGTCTTATGTTTTCTTTTGTCCCACACAAAGTGAATTTCTGTTGCCTCTGCATCATCAGCATTTTGAATGAGCTCTTTCAGAATATCCTTTTTAGATGGATATGCATCAATTATATTTTTTATTCGGACAGTTAGTTTCTCGGTTTGTCCAAACTCTTTGGCATAAAGGGAAAACCCACTGACAAAATGTTCTTTCAGAGTATGGTGTCTTGTTGTCATAACACCAAAACGACAGGCCACAGTCCGAGGTATCAACTCATGGGAGAGCTTGACACCAGAGACAGGCATCCATGGGCTGTCATTATATCTCAGCTCTTCAGAAGATATCAGCACACCTCTCTCATCAGGTATGAGACAGTTTGTAAGCTTTTCTTTAATTTCGTACAGCCCATTCACGAGTATTGCAACACAGTTATGGAGGTCTGACGTGGAAAGAGGTTGAGATCCATATAAAGCCTTAATTTCCTCAAGTGCAGCAACAAATTGCTCTTTTGTGAATTGTTTTTGGACACCAATGCAATCCCAGAGCCTCTCAAATTTGGAGAAGATGACTGGAAGCACATAGAGATATGGTTTCTTTTCAAATTCTTCACTTCTGGCCACTGCCTTCACATTTACAAAATGATCCTCAATGAAAATGAATGGAAATGATTTTGCATGGCCAATAATTGGATTGGGATCTTTCTGTTCCAACAAGTAATTGTTGAGATATTCATAGCAAGACTGAGCAATGTTTAAGAGAGCAGTCTTTTCAAATGCATTGCAGTGTTGGTGTGCTTTTAACAGCTGCTGGAGCACCGTCTCAACTGGTGGATTTGTCTGTACTTTCAATTTCTGGAGAACTGAATCATAGCTATGTATTTGAAGGTTTGAATGATCAACTGTGAATTCTGTCATGCTTACTAAATTTTGACAACTTTTACTGTATACTTCAGAGGGTTTTTTAAGAACGGTGTTGTTCTTGTTTTTCTGATCTACAGGAGCTAAGGCAGGAAGGAATGGTATTTGAGACAGTGTCTGCCAGAGCAGGGAATTTACATCTTCTGTGGAGTCTTTCATTGACTCTATGAGACACCTAAGACATTTTTGAAATTTAGATTTATCCTGATGCCAAACACTGGATGTCTTCCCTGCTCTTTCTATGATGTCTTCCAAAGGGAGGCTGTCACTCAGCATTCCTAAATCAGAAAGTCGTTGAATTCTTTTTGGTGAGAGATAGTTATTTGCAGTTCCCTCAATAAATCGTCCTTCCTCAAGTTCATACAAACAAGCAACTCTGCCAAAAGGATTCACAAGTCGCTTGATAAATTGAAGTGTCTGACATTTCTGTGTTGGAATGCAAGGGTAACTTTTCAGAAGGTCATCAACAGCAGGATCATTCAAGTCGATGGCATTCAAAACAAGCACATTTCTGTTATGTGTGTCCACAGCACTCAGGTTCTTAAACACAGTGCTATAAAACTCAGGCCAGTTGATCGTTTTCTGTTTGATCATTTCCTTGAAGCCACAATAGCTGAAACTTTCTCTTACCCATGTTGGGAGAGAAACAACACAGGAATATGAAGCTCCCAAGCTCAAAAACACTTTCATGGCAATGTCTCCAACTGCTTGGTTCTTCTCAATTTTTGGATTCAGAAATCTTGCCTTGTCCATAGAACAGCAATTATGTCCATTACTAAAAAGATCCAGAGGTTTACCATTTCCATTCTGTGCAACTGCTGAGAAGAAAGACTCAACCAGGGGTAAAAATGCTTTACTTACTCTCTCTGCATTAGGCCAGAATGCATAGAAGGAATAGTTCTGGATATATCCATTTTGGGCCATTTTCTTCAGCTCAAGCAGTGTTGTGATGTAAGCAGAGGTTACAGCATCTTTAAGTAAAGCTTTGTTCCACTCAGACTTCACTCCTTTTTCCCATAGGCCTTTCCTATTTGATGTGACTGCAAAAGTTCCATTCACATGAACTGGAAGACCTGTCTCAATTGAGAGAGGAAGAAAACAAAAAGCCTGGCCAAAGAGGCTTTCATCAGGGGACCATGCATTAGTTTTTGCCTCTATATGCAAAGGTACAGCGATACCTCCAACTGGAAATGAAAACACATGCTCTTGATCATTTCTTTTCTGGAACATTTGCAAGGAATCCTGTGTTCCAAAACACGAGTACAAAAGCCAGTACTGTGTGAGGGATGTATCTGAGTGCTCTTGAACTATTTGAACAATGTGTGCTCTGTTGACATCAACAATGTTTTGGCATGTGATATCAATATTTCTGAAAGTGCTCTTGATCTCTTGGAGAAGTGTATCATTAGAGACAGCAAAAGAATTTATGACTTTTCTGGATATTTTGAGAGGAGTCTGAATCTGATCATTCCTTGGAGGAGTTGATGCATTTTCAGGGATAACTTGAAGAGACAGAGATGTAATGCTTTTGAGAAATAGCAGGTGGGTTTGTGAGTTGTCAGTCAAATGATTTTTAAAACTCCTAATGCGATCTTCATCATATACCTTTGAACTTATCTCTGACTTGTTTGCCTCCTCCAGAGTGCGAAATGGTAATTTAATCAAGGTGCCATTATAGGATTGCTTGCTGTTTTGCACTGAAAGATCACAATCAAAAATGCCTTCATAAGATTTAAACTGTCCAGGAAACCTTTTGAACAGCCGTTTCTGGAATGGGTTGAGTTTAATTCCAGGGTTTCCATTGCGGTTTATGTGCTTTTCCAAATGGGTGATATTTGGATCAAGTATGAGAAGGGTATTTCCACTCAGAATTGAGGGAATATCACTCACATGGTAAACGGCATTAAATCCAAGACCAAACTTTCCAATCATCTTAACTTTGTTTTCCTTTGATGCTGATCCCACTTTGACAATGTTTCTCCAGTCTTCTTCTGAAAAGAGCTCGTTGTTGAAGATCCAAAGGCATGGTCCATTGCAGAAGGCCATTCCATCATCAATGAGGGTTTCTGGGGGGTCTCTGTGTTTTCGGAAGTCAAGGAGGAATTTACATGTGGTTGCCTCAGCATCCTCAGCATTTTGTAGGAGTTCTTTGAAAATGTCGCTTTCTTCATCATACTCTTTAAGAATGTTCTTAATTCTTTGAGTAATTGGTTCAGATTGCCCACACTGTTCTATACCAAAGAACTCTTGCTCTGCTTGTATGAACTGTGGTTTTAAAATGCGAGTACTTAAGAATGGGACTTTCAACCATCTTGCAGTGAGGGGTTTAACTTCCTCATGAATGACATAAAATTCCTCATTGTCTTGTTTCAGGTCATCTAGTGCTTCAGCACTAATGTCACAGAAGACTGTTTTGGACAAAGACTGGAGAGTAAATTTTTGGTCTTGTGCCATGACAGGCACGGGTGTGCTGTCCTTCAAAAGCTTCTCATTCTTTCGTATCCAGTCAAGAATAGCAATTGACACTTCAAGTTCTGTTGAGTCTCCATGAGGAGGACACCTGCGGTCAATTGTATGTTTTATGTCATGAAGTATGTTTTCAATCTCCTCATCAGACAGCGTTTTCTTCACCCCAAATTTTGTTAGCAAGTTTTCATATTGCAAAAACTCTTCAGGCACTTTCTTGATGTAAGGGCTTAGATCCAATCCAGGTGGATAGGCTAAAACTATATCTCCTGGACAGACAAACTCACTTTTATTCCAGATCCAGGGAATGCATTTTGTGTCCATTAAATCTCTGAAATTTCCCATGTTGTCCTGCATGAATTTATAGATACTGTGCAGCTTGGTTTTAAACTGAAAATCTGAATTGGGGTTTACCATTGATCTCAGTGCAGAGAGGTTCTCCCAGACTTTTTCAGCAGGAGGTGGCTCATAAAGTCCAAGACTGTTGCAGACATGTCTATTTAGCTCAGAGGTAATTGGCATTACATATCCAACAATTGAAGAATACTTTGAATCTCTTACTTCAGCAGGCTTATACAAACATCGCTTTAGATTTCTACAGATGCTTCCATTCAAGAACTCTGGATTTTCACAAGGTACCCATTTCCTTTGCATCAACTCTCCTATCTGAATCTTGGTGAATTTGGAAAGGAAATCATTCGAATTCAGTACTCCAACAAGAGTATGTGCTTTTTTGAATGCCTTATCTGGTGAGTGAACACAAAGCTTTTCAATGTGATTTATGACTTGGAGTATGTTTGCTGTTGATAGTTCTTTTTGGTCTGTCTTTAAGCCAAGGCGTTGCAAACTCTGAAGCATTTCCTGGGTCTTTGTGTAAATAGGTGGAGGAAAGAAATCTCCTTCAAAAAGGTCCTGGAATGTCTTGTTTCTTGGATCAAAAACATTTGAAGCTTGTTTGCGTTCTCCCTGAGTTGTCTCAATAAAATTGAGACTTTTTGTTTTTGTGACCAGCTGCTCACTTTGTGAGAGTAGAATGCTACCATTTTTCAGTATCCAGGTCATTATTGTCTGTTCCTCACTGTTTTTGAAAGAGCCTGTCTTAATGCAGTCAACCAAATGAACAGCCACTTTAGCTGCATCCAAGAGTTCAATATTCAGAAGAGTCAAAAGTCTGCGATCAGCTTCATTTGCACACTGTACAATGGTGTCAGGCATTGGCAGATCATTTGGAATGGCTGGATTGGTTGTTGAAACAACTGCTTGCTTTGATTTAACTGCAACATATTTACCAGACATCATTTTGAAGATTGGCAACATTGAAAGTAGGTTCTGTTCAGCAACTGTGAGAGAATCCAAAGAAGAGAGGTACACTTTCAACTCCTCTCTTTCATGTGATGAAGCAGAGGCAATGCCTTTGATGACCTGATCTCTGTTGGAGTTCACAATGACTTGTAGAACATTTCTTGGTGAAGCTGGAAGAACATAACTCTCAATGTAACGATGTCTAAGACACTCGTCTCTTTTTATGACTGTACATCCCACCGTTTTTAACACTTTCTGAACATTATTTGACAAGTTGGACCCTGTGCTACTCTGAAAGATCAAAGTTGTGTTACTCTGCAACCTTGCTAACAATATAGAGTTGCCTGAACTCTGCAGTGGCTCCACTGGTATTAAAGGCATGTTAATAAAGCTGCTTAACTCATTCCATTCAGCGCTAAGAAACTTCCAGAATTCAGCCAGCCAGCTCTTTGGTGGATGATGATCTTCTGTTGTTTTCCATGTCACATGACCTTGGGACACTTTCCAGTCCATGGGTAAGTGCTGCTTTGTGAGTGCAACAACTTGTTGTGCATCCAAATTGATTATGTTGTATATGCCTGAAACACACACACACACACACACACGCACATGCACACACACACACACACACAATTTTAATTTCAAATTATTATAAGCATTCCCAATTAAATATATGAAACAATTTTCTTACTCCTTGTTGCTAGTTTCTTTAGCTGCACAGTGCAAAAATGGCTCAGATCATTGGGTAAAAACCTCTCTTTACAAAATGGCAGCAATGTTCTAAATAAAGAAAAAAAAATGATTATTACAATTCTGACAGCACGATATAAACACACTTAATAATTCAAATAGGAAAGACACTCAAACTTTACCTTGGAAACTTCTCATTGTCAATCAAAACAGTCTTCTGCACTCCATTGCCAAATGAAGTGAAGGTTCCATCACTGAGAGGAAGAAGCTTAAGTCCTTCTAGCTCTGTGTACTTTTCATCACTGAGAGCAAATTCAAGAAGTGAGTATTTGTCATCTTTACTGAGATTTTCAGCCTCACTTCTGTGAAGGACAGCTCTAGCATAAGATGGAGTCACCCATGTTAAGGTATCACTTTTAGGGAAGATTTCTTGAACATCTTTCAAAACATGTTCTGGGACTGTGACCAGGTTCTCTCCTTTAGCAATCAATAATCTTGACACTGCAGACATTGTGTTACTACATATATTTTTTACTGGAAAAACTGCATCTGAGGGAGACACCCAGATTTGCTCATTATCAGCAAGGTGAAAGATCTTGTATTCAAATAGAACTTTCAGAGTATTTGTTGCAACTTCATGCCATCTCTCTTTATGTACAGTCTTCGATAGGTCAGGCCAAAGATTGTACACAGTAGGGGAAGGCAGGGCTGAGACTCCTGATAACTGAATGGCATCTAGAATCATCATGAGATATACATGGGGAAGAATATCTTTTGTGAGCAGCTCATTCCACATCGCAGACTCATCATTCTTCTGATCCTCCTCTTGCCACTTGATGAACCTCCGATTGTCTGTCAGGCCAAAGCAAGCATTGATGTGAATGGGAGGTTCATTATTTGGAAGTGGCAGGAAGCAACTTAGTCGCCCATTGCAAAGTGATCTGTCTCCATCTAATCGAAATGCTGCATCAACATGCTGCAATGCAATCACTTGAGGGTAGAAGCTCAGCTTTTTGGCTAGAGAATCAATCTCTGGTATATATCCCTGTTTCAGAAGGCAAGTTGTCACAAGCCACTTGGTCCTTGTTTCTACCATTTGCTGGCAAATCTGTGATACTGTTTTAAAACATGTTTTTCTGTCAAACGAATCCTTCTTGATATAAGAAAGGTCAGTGGTAAAGTTATTTGACACTGAAACTTTGAGTCTATTGTTGCAAGGCCATTGGTGTCAATATGCAGCAAAGTAATGGATGACACATTTCTCAGGAAAAGAAGACTGATGTCTGCATCAGCAATGAAACTGTCAAAAAGCTGGGTAACTTTTGTGGAGTCATATAAGTTATCTGAGATCTCTGAAGCCTCATTACGCAGAGGGAAACGGAAGAGGGTTCCTTTAAAGTATTGCTCCTCGCTGATGACCTTCTCCCAGGAACAACTGTTGACTTTACTGACAGTATTTTGAAAGGGCTGAAACTGATCTCTGAATTTCAAAAGGCTCTCTCTGTCCTCTCCATCATTCAAAGACCACCGATAGCCTTCTTCATCCTCTCCAAACATCTTCTTTTGTGGATCAAAAATGGCTAGGTGTTCAGAACTGAAGACACATGGCAGGTCTGTAAAAAACAATAAAAATTATTTATAAAATTGTTACATCACTAGTGTTGTGCTAAAGCCCCTGTCAGAATCTGACACCCAACATACCCTGATGGCCAGTTATTTGTTAAAACTGATGTTGCAGTCAATCAGGTCAATGCAATCAGATTGTTGATAATACACTACAACCACGATGCACCAATTCTGGCCAATACAGATATTACATATACTGTATTTTTATCCTGAAAATTAGTGCTTGGAGTGAATTTGAGGATCACAACAAAATTACAATAAAGTTTAAATTCTCACTATTAATAAACCATTAACTGCAACTAATAAATAAACTCCTAATTTGCTGCTTATTAATAGTTTAGTAATAGTAGTTGTTAAAGTTTATGTATTGGTAGGGGTAGGAAAGGGATATAGAATATGGTCATGTACAATAAATGCTTTATATGTACTAATAAACAGTCAATATGTTAAAAATAGGCATGCTAATAAACAACTATTTAATAGTAAGAAGTGTTTCCTAATAAAGATTGGCTAAATACTGTATTTAATAGTGTTTTTAAATACATGTTATTTTTAGTGTTATTAACTTGGATGATGAGTCTTAGATGATGGAAAATTCCATCTAAATGTAAAAAAAGAAAATGAGAACATGACTATGCACGATTAAAATGTCCAATATTCGCATTTTTACTGTTAATTAATAGACTGATCATTAAAAAAGGTTACTGTAATCTGTAACATAGTGTATTTCTGTTGTGATACCTAATAATGTTGATAAACATATAACCTACCCCCTCTGACAAGTAAACAGTATAGGAGAATTCAAAAGGAAAATTAATTTTTACAATATTATCATTCTGTCAATCTAATCTGTTAGCATGCTAACCACTGGAAGGCTGAAGATACAAAAAAGGGACATTTGATTTGATCATCAGTAGCTTAGGTTAAATAATGTGATATATAATTTAAAAAGATATTAACTGACATATTGTGATGTTAAGACTTCATTAATCAACAAGCAGTATTGTAGGATTTCTAATCAGCAGGCACTAAAATACCTAATAAAGTTATATGAGACAATAAGGTAATGTAGCATATTTTACCTGTAATATGATAAACAGAGTTGAAACCGATCCCAAATCTCCCAACTTTTGTTGGGTCATCCTGCTTGATGCTCCTGCCAACTCTCTGAATACCCTCCCAGTCTTCCTCTGTAAAGGCTGCATCATTGAAGGCATAGAGAGCAGGTCCTGCCAGATCAAAGTTACAAATGGTCATAGAAAAATGATCAAACAAAAAACTTTTACATTTAGTCTTTTGCATAGTAAAAAATTCAGTAACTAGTCCTAGCAGATGAATCATATCTCCAATACTGTATGCACTCTGTGCACTTATTTGCAGCCTAGGTTTCTTAGGACTAAACAGTGATTTTGACCTAGTTTAGGATATCTGAGATACAGTTTGATATACAACAGTGGTGACTGGTGCTTTTCAAAAGAGGAAAAGCACAGGTCTCAGTTATTAATGGCAAAGTGTGTCTAAAAGTTTGATTTAGTATAAAAGTAATTAACTTTTTAGAACTAATAAAAAAAAAAAAAAAAAACATTTACAAAACAGAAGATATGCTGCGAAACTCCTGAAATCTTCATCATTGTAATATAGTAGACTATAACTAGAAAACTAGAAGACTAATGCAATACCCCTATATTGTAATATCCTTTGTTGCAGGCTCTAAAATAATTTTCAAGGTAATTTTTGTGTATATACCTTGATATTTTTCCGAGCTCTTCAGTCCACAGGCTGTGAGTCTCATAATGTCTCTCATCATGAATAAACACCACAGTTGAAGCTCCTGCATCATCTGCATTCTGTATCAGCTCCTGATATTTTATAAGATAATTATTATTGATGGATGAGGTATAAGATGCATACATTTGATGCACAATTATTCATGCACTATGTAAAGGTATTTTTTTTAATTTTTTTTAATTTTTTTATTACCTACCTTCAAAATTTGTCCCCCATCTGGGTACCTTCTCAAAATTTCTTTCAAGTAGTCAAGTGATGAATGGTGGGATGTAGCACCAATTTATTTCTACATTGAACAATGTAAAGTTTATCACAAATGGCACAAAACACATACAAATCAAACTCAAGGTTCAATGTGTAACAGATAAAGTACAAAATTAGATTAATTAATGCTAGTCAGTTGTTAGTATGCTTGGGATTATTTGTCAGATATTAATCAGATATTAAATTATCTTAAACAAAAAACATGCAGTGAATAAATTCACGCTTACTTCTTTTTCTTCTTTTGCCTTGATGCTGAACTCATTGTCTTTCTTTAACAGTCTCCTGAGTGGTAAAAAAAAAACAAAAACCTTTAAACCAACAATTAACTTTTACAAATCTTAAAAGGTGCATTCCTTTGAACAGTTTCAAACCATTGTTATAATAAAAAAAAATTCCATGTAGTAGTTTGCACTGCTTTCTTGGGTCTCTTGTGGCCTATAGCTACAAAACTGTTCTCCTTGCAAAATCTGCAAAATATTAATAAATTAACAAATGTAAGAGCGATTATATTTTTTTTTCTGTACTGCCCAGAATAAGCTATTTCATAAAAAAGATGTATATGTATAGTCCAAAGGGCAAACTAATGATTCAATTTACACAAACTAATCAGTTTAAAAGTTTACATATAGCCTACACTTGATTCTTAATATTGTGTCTCATAACCTGGATGATCCATGAGTGTTTTATGATTTGTAATAGAGTCTTTAGTTTGTCCTGAGCAGTTAAACTTCCCACTGTTTTCTACCATCTTCTGAATACTTGTGTAAACCCTCCGGTTCTACTTGCTACGCTCGCTCTGAGAGGGATTCGAACCAGTGTTTCCAGCATGAGGAGGGCTCTCTAAATTAATGTACATTCCATAGTATATACAGACATATTTTTTAATACTAAGTTAATGGCTACCATCAACTGTGTGGTTAAACATTCTTCAAAATCTATCTTCATTTTGCAATCGTTGCATATTTTGTCATATATTTTCTTTATTTTAATTTTAGGTATTTTTTAAAGACATATAAATTAAGATAATAATATTCCCACAAAAAAAAATAAAAAAACACCTTTACAACACAAAAAATAAAGGTGGCATGCGATACCGTAAACGTATCAGATGCTAAATGAATGCAATGAATATATGAATGAATGAATGAATGAATGAATGAAATGTGTCACACGTACACTTTTTTTTAATCATATCTTTCTGATATTCAAAGGTCTATTAAGCCTTCTACAGACTGTGTGATTTCATCAATCTTATAAGAACATAAAAGATCACACTGTGCAACATATATCTGATAAACCCTGGGGTAACGAGATGCCATACAGACTGTACGATGATGACACAATTGACTCGTAGGTCTACGCACAAGTTACTAGTGAAGAATAAAATGTTATCAGCAACAGGCGCTAGTGGTAGAGTTACTTAATAATTTTAAGTTTACTCTGCAATACTCAAGTACATTACACTCAATACATGGGTTTGTAAAACTTTTCTTAAAAAAATATAAAAAATAAAAAAAACGCTATTAAAGCAAAAGCCCTTCTGGTTCAATTACAAACGTAGAGTAAGCAAGTAGATGGCTCGTTATCCTTTTTAGGATAATATGTTTTACTCAAAACTATAGTTTTGAATCAAATGAACACAGATACCTCATACACAGTACACAAATTACATTTTATACAAAAACACATTTTACAGTAGAAAATGAACTCCAGATGTCACAAAACAGCAAGTTACTCATCGACAAAAGCAACCATAAAACAGTGCATATAGAACTAGAAAACAGTGAAAACTGTAAACCTTATTAATTATTCATGCCCCCCAGTGCATGATGGGAAGAATGGGATCATGACTTGGGATTTCCTTAAAGAATCCTTGTAAAAAAACAATTCCAAGTAAAATATAATTATAAGTTCGAACTTTAATTTCTACACGCTTAAATTGGAGGACTAAAATAGAATTTTGACTCTTTTAAAATTCTTGCCCTGAACTATATTATTTAATGTTAAATCACATTTGTTTTTCCATAGTATTTTCTTCACTGCAAAATCATTTTTATCAGTGAATGCTGACAGTCTTGTCACTGTTTAATGTTTCTTACTTTGTCTTGTGCTTAAGCACTTTGTCTTGTTTGTGTTGCTATGTGCTCCTCTCGTCTTGCCTCCTTGTTTCCTGTTACAATGCCCCCTTGTTTAATCCTCATTGGGCTGACTGTGTTCCCCTGATCCTCTGCTCCCTATTTATTGTGCTCCTTTCCCATTGAATTGCTGTTTTTGTTGTTGTTGTGTGTTCCTGCTTACTTGCCTGTCCGTGCAGTTAAACATTCTTGTGTCTAGTCAATCTGATGTTGTTGTATTTCTAGTGTGTATACTTTCTTAATTTTTTTTCTTTGTCTAATCTTTTTATATATTGGTCTTATGCAACTCGGGGTTTTTTTTTTTTTTTTTGTGGTATTTTTTTTTTTTTTTATATTGTTTCTACTCATTTTTCATCTCTAAGTTCATCCAGTTCAGTTTGATGCACAAACACAGATATGTTTGCTAGCCAACATGTCTAAAGTATTATATTAACAGTCTTTGATTTAGCTAATCTGCATGCACAATAAACTATAGTAAAATGTATTTACATCTCTAAAAAGAAAGTTTCTTGCAGGTTTTAATAAAATGTTATTTAATAATAGTACGTGTCCAGTACATGCCTCATAGTGACAATGCATAGTAAGGACAAAAAACACATATCACACCCTAGTAATCCTTGGTAAACTTTGCTATTGGCTGAACCTGCTCATTATGTTATTTTTGAGTCATACATGCTACTTCAACCTTTTTTTTACACAACTCGGAAATAAAGTTCAAATAATTTGTTCCCTGTCTTGTGTTGTACAATATGCATTTTTTTTTTTTTTTAAGAAAAAGTTCTATTTAGTTCCTTTTTGTGAACCCATTCAACCGGTTACTTCCCTGAGAACCAGCTCAAAAGAACTATTCATTCAAGAATCAGATATCACTATTCCATGCAAATATCCCCCCCCCCCCTTTTCCAAGTTTAAGGTATTTATTCCTAGTTTTATTTATTTATTTATTTATTTTTGTTCCTCTAGTCATAGTTTTTCACAAATTAAAATATCAGGTTTTATTTTGTCTCATTTTATTTATTATTTTCTCTCTTGTGCCATGCCTTGTTACCCTGTGTCTTGAATTGTCTATTGTGAGTCTTGTGTTCATTCCCGCCCCGCCCTGTGTCCAGACATTTCCTGGCCACTGACTCACACTGCCTGGCAGCAAGACTGGTGTATCTGTCTAATATACTTGAGTGTCAAGCCTCTGGCCCTGTGAGCCTCCACCTAGAAGCAAGACTGGTTCTACATCTGAGAAATCTGGTTTCTGATTGGTCTTCCTTGCCATTATCCTGCTTGGGACGCTCCCTCTTCCTCCGCAGCCCTCAATTTCAGCCAGGACTGGTCTCAGTGGTCACACTCCCTGCCTGTCGTCTGCCCTTCCCTACTGTTTGCATTGTTTCCACACCTCACTTTCCTTTGTTGTGCCTGTCTTGTCAATAAAAACACAATCACTACACATTCTGCATCCGGGGGGGCCTTTCTTTTGCAGATCCGTAACAATATATTTCTTCATTTTTATTCTTTTATTCGTGTCGTCAAATTTAGCTAGAAGTTGTAGAGGAGTTAAAAAAAAAATAGTATAAACTGCTAGTTACACTGTTTCTCTTTTGCTCTGCTTAAAGTTACATTATATATGTTATTTATTCACCTGTGATAAAGATGTAGTTAACCCAAAAATTAACATTTTGTCATTACTTTCCCTCAAGTAAACCTACATGAGTTTCTTTTCTTCTGCTGAAACATAAAAGAAGATATTTTGAAGAGTGTTGGTAACCAAACAGCTGATTGGTAGCCATTGACTTCCATAGTATATACATTAGTATATATTTTTTCATACAAAGTTAATGGCTACCATCAACTGTGTGGTTAACATTCTTCAAAATATCTTCATTTGCAATCGTTGCATATTTTTGTCATATATTTTTCTTTATTTTATTTTTAGGTATTTTTTAAGACATAATAAAATTAAGATATTTATATGTTTCCCCAGAAAACAATATAAAATCACTTGTGGACTATATGAAACGTGTTACCGGGGGACTAGCATATCAGATGCTAAATGAATATAAATGAATGAATGGAATGAATGAATAAATAAATAAAATTAATTAAAATAGGGGCCTATAATAAAACCACATCTTGCAGAACTGCAAAGCCAGACCTTTTAAACTGTGTATGAAAGGAACTCCGAAGTATAAAGGTTCATGAGCATGCTGTATTTGTTTGCTTATGCCTTGCAAAATAGAAAAGAACTCTGTTATATGTTATATTAGTTTAATATTATATTACTAAATATTAATATAACCATAAATACATTTCAAAAACTCATGTAACCTTCTGCCATGAGGGTTATCACCTACCTTTAATGGTCCTTATGGGTCATGATGATGCTTCCACTCGCAATCCGCAAGAATGAAAGCAAAGCGATCGAATGGCCTCAGTTAAACCCTCTCAGTGCGCTCAATTCGATTGGCCACGCGAATAGGCTCTTTCCAGAGAATGGAAACCTAGAGGCTTCTCTAAGTTTCAGTTCCTCGGGAATTGCCAAGATCTCTGTTTTGCAAAAAAAACGAACCCAACCCTCCTCATCAGTTCCATGAATGACACCGAACGAAGAAGAAGAAGAAGAAAAAAAACAAACAAAAAAACTGTTTCACGCAGCGTATCTCCGAATGTACAAAACTCTTAAAGTAATTGTTGCAACAGGATACTGTGGAAAACAAAATATTATTTGTTACGTGCGTCTTAAGGGGACTTTGTATTTTTTTAATCAATGTCGTTATTCTCAAGATCAGCCTCATACTAATTAGATATATAAATTATAAATAATAATAATCATCCATATGAACAGATCTACTATAGGCCTACTATAGCTACCTACCGTCAGCTATACAAACAAACAATAGCCTTAATGAAATAAATAAACAAACAAATTAAAAATGATGAAAGCCTTTAAATTCGTAATGATATTATTCTCACGGGCTCCGGCCAAAATAAATTTAATGAGAGTAATTTTGCTGAAATCTGCATTTGCTCTATTTATTAAAGGCATTTATCAAGTAAACAGATGATTGTAAGTAATGCGTTCTCTCGGCCGTTAGACAACTTTTATTTTGATAGCATGCAGGCTGTTAGGCTACTCCTATGGCCTTCCACGGGCAGGCGAGAAACTGATTTCCGTTTGTTTACAGTACCAGTGATAACGTAGCATCGCTTGTCAGTTCAGTGGTTTTTCGGGCAAAAAAACCTGAAAAATGCTTATGTGCATTTACATTTCGCCATTATACCATTAATGTCCGTTCATCTGCGGTGATTTAGGCGTATATTCGAAGCTGGACAATTGACGCGAGTAGCTATGCCGTGACTAATGAGGGGAACTAAGCGATCTTAATAAAAAACTTGCAAGTTTGGGTTTTTTTTGGAGGAAAAACGGGATAAAGGGGTGGAGTTTGCCTGTTGCAAATTGTCTTGGATGTGCGTAACGTATGATCACAAACGGGGTGGACGCAAGGACATGAGGAATCTCTCTGTCCTCAAATGTTTCCACTTTTTAATCACCCTTGCGTCACATAATTTTGCTGTATGTTATAACGGTTATATTATATATAGATATATATATATTATATATATAGATACTATATATCTCTATATATATATCTATTACTTAAACCGCGTCTAATCGAGTAAAGTATGTACATCCACAGAAGGGGGGAACCATTGCCGACACAATGACCCGCTACAGACGGCCAATAAAAACATTTCCGGAAGTCTGTAGGGCCAGTTTTACAAAACCACTTCCAGGAACACTTTTTTTTATAACGTGTTTAATATCCGTGTTATTTTAATCTAGTGCTTTCCTCTAGCAAACAGATGCTGATACTAATAGCCTTTATAACAACATATACTGGTAACTTTATATTGCGGGAGCACAGCTAAGTTTGATTTAGCTTTTACACATTTCACTTCCTGAAAAATTGTCTCCGAAGAACGTCCACTGCTCCAGCATACGACCAAAAAATGTGTTCCCAACACCACCGCGAACAATCACCAGTTACCTGAGGATGTTCCCTGTGTAACATCTCAAATAAATGTTAAGCCATTGGTCAGTAGGCTACAACAGTACACCACACCCTCCCACCTTGAGCTGTGATATCAAATGCAGGCAGAACAGGAAAAAATACATTTCACCCACCTTTTACAGAGGCCCTGTGCATAAAGTTTAGGCGCACCCTTAGTTCTGAATACCTATCGGTTTTCCGGTTCCTTCCCATATGGATAACATATTTGCAAGTTGAACTAATAGTAATATTTAACTGTCAGTAGTTATATTACCTAAATTATTTGTTTCTGTCCCTTCCCCCTATTTCCCCAGTCTGTGTGCAGTATTCTAAACTCATAAAACAGCCATGAAATATAGGCGTGCTGGTTCCATTCCGCCTTGCCATCGAATCTGTGGTCCGCCAGGCTTAGAATTTTGATGTATTTGAGTTGACATACAGTAGTACCATGATTCGATCAAAACATCCGTATTCCATTTTTTTATATTTTATTTAGAATAAATTGGTGGACATTATCAGCCTTCCTTGCTTCTTGAGAAGGACCGCCACTCAATTAATAGACCTTGAAAGTCACTGAACCAAAAATTGCTTTGAAACATTATTTTCACTAGAAATTGAATACATTTTTCCAATAATTTTGAAGGAATTGGCAAGTAAAACATTAAAATGACGAAATTAGAAAGTGAAAGGGATAACAATAGATTTTTGTTTAAGTGTGTAATCAATCTAAACTAAATGATATAATGTTTTTTTTTTTCATTAGGTGTGATGATTTTTGTTCAAGCTCTGTCTGACTGTCAGACCAACGAATTGTGGTGTTGAAGGTCTCACTCTTCCAAGGCCCGATCCCACCCTTGTGGCCGTTGTGGACAAGTCTTTTGCCACAGGGTCATCCAATTTTTTTGCGCTAAAAAGCCACCCACCAGCAACGTTCATACTGAAGACAAACAGCCCTACAAAAAAAGGTTCCCCTACTGTGACAAGGTCTTTTTACTCGCATCTTTTCTTTCTCGTTCTGGTTTCTACATAAACGCAACCATGCTGGGTGGTGGAGAGAAGTGACAAAAGGGAAGAAAGGAACCGAGAAAACGATAGGAAGGCCCTCCATAACTACTTCTGCCAGCCTTTTTGTTGCTCCAAAAGGACCGTAATCTCGTCGGCGCTCACCTTGCACTGACCTGCGCTCACACACTATTGGAGAGAAAGGACAGTCCAATGCAGGGTAACAGAGTAATATTTCAAGTACAAAGTAACAAATGCAGTGTATGTGTCACTTATTTTAAAAAATGTCATTGCAGTCTCGTTCCCTAAGCATTCTGCGCCACCACGGGACCAACCCACCACTGGCGAGGGAAGAAAAACCCCTCAGAATGCCCAGAATTGCACTAATCAATCGATCTGGGCCGTGACTCACCACTGGAAAAACACATCGGAAGCTCCACACTGGTTTTTTGTTTGCAAAACAAACCTCTTCAAATGTACACACTGTGAAAGGGCTTTTACGCAACAGGAAGGAATCTATTATACACTTCCGCGCTTGCACACTAGTTTGTTCGACCGCGCCTCCTTCCCTCCCTTCTTTTTTTCAGGTGACGTGTGGCGGTGGTTAAGTTTAAGGGGAATTCGCACATCAGACCCCACCTGGCTGTAAACCATCCGGCTTTAGGAGATTGGGCAGGTGCAAGCGGTTAACAATATGTGGTCCATCCGTGCCAACAAGGGCATTAAGGTCAGTGTCCTGTTCTAAAACAACACGTGTTGTCCTTATGCCGGCGGGATGCTCTTTGTAAAAAAAAACACGGGGGAGGAGGAGGAGATCACTTTTCCCCTCGTATCTGCAAAGGAAGAGGGAAATTGAGGGGAGAAAAGCAGCTCAGGCCAGCGGGAGATGCTTAGGTATTTGTAGCAGTGTGAAGGGGGCCACAACTGGGGGGAAACACTTCGATCATCATCGTATCTGCAGATGGACGTGTCGATTACCAAAGGACGAACAAGAGTGACGATTCAGCAGGATCCCATTTGAGCTCATAGGGCTTGTTGCAACAAATCTTCGAGCCGACAGACGGCACCACACCCTCCAAAATCACTGCGCAAATTAAGACAAAAAAAAAATTCTAAAAAAACAACAAAAAAAAATTCAAAAAACAAAAAAAAAAACAAAAAAAAAAAAAAAAAAAAAAAAAAAAAAAAACAAAAAAAAAAAAAAAAAAATAAAAACAAATAAAAATAAAAAACCCATCAGACAGAGATGGACGAAATGTGAGGACCAGAGGATGTAGGTATAAGGTAGTACAGTGGGGTTAGTTGTAAGGAGTTTGTTTGGGTAAGTCAAGTAAGTAAAGAGGGTTTTGAGCAGTATATCTTAACCGGGTTGAAGATACCAGGAAGTGTGTCACAGGACCCCATTGAACTTGTCTCATACTCTTTTGAGATGCCTATCCCCAACACCCATAGTCCGTCATTTTGAACTGATATGCAAACAGGTCAAACACGCTTCCTAAACATTTGAGCCAAAATTAAGACTTACAATAGGGGGAAAAACTATAAGAATGTACAGGAAAACTTTCATAAACATTTATTATAACTTTTGTATATACTGTATGAGTTTGTATGCTATATGCAGACATATAAACTTCTTCTTTCATCTGCTATTAAAATTAATAATGATTAATTTCTGCATGAATTACAGGTACAGACCTGTTTTGTAGCAAACAAAAAAACTTGCTTTTGCACAACTTTTCAATTAAACCGTTTAATTTAATTGTTTTTTCTTTTTTTTTTTTTTTTCAGTTCATACTTATCAAAAAAGTTGACAGGGCCCAGAGCACAGAAGAGCACTATTATCTTATATAGATCTTAGGGCTGAAGTGATCACCCAGCTACATAGGGGTTGGCGTTGTCATGTTGTTAAAATTGAAAGCTTCTGAGCATGTCTTTGAAATTCCTATTCTATTCATTAGATCCTTAATTAGGATTTACTAGATTACCGGGCTTTTCGGTGACTCCGGGTTGTGGTGGACGAAACAGATTTAAAAAGCCTTGATAAAACTATTTGATATGAGTTTAGTATATTGGATAATAGAGAATCAATTACTAGGGTTTGATACAAGGTTGGAGAATAAGGCATAGGAATATCTTCTGAAACTGATATGACCATAGTTTATTTCATTAAATTTCTGTTAAAATTCTTCTGTAATTCTCATCAAAATCCCTCCCTATCATCTGTGAGATCAAACAACTGAAACTCGTTTTTTTTGGTTCATTAAGCCTTCACTTATATCACGAGTCTCTTATGACACAGGTGTGATTTCTCATTTTAGTTCTCCCCTGCCTAAAACGCTGAATTAAACAGTTTTAAAACGTGGATTGACTGCCCTGTGGAACATTGTAACTGGTGCACTTTCTACTTGTAACATTGCCCAAGCTATGATAATCGCAATCTCTAGGCTTGCTCAACTGATCTTGCTCTGTCGGTTGCAATACGGGAAAGCATGGGCCGTGAAATACATGTTTTAATAATGTAATACACAACGTATATCGTCTTACAAGGGGATAATCTGTTCCCCCAAAAATAAAAAAAATGATGGTGTGTTTTTTGTATCTGATCACCCCAGAGGCATCCAAGATGTTATGGTGCCTTGTTCTTCAGTTAGACACACAAATTTATGATTTTAGCCTAATAAAGGCGTTTTTTTGTAAGTCTTCTTCTGGCAGTACAAGTTGATCTTGGGCCATGATGGGTTCTGATCTATCCTTCACAGGTTACATTTTTAACATCACCAGATGAATTGTCTATTTGAGGAAAAAAAAAAACAAAAAAAAAAAAAAAAACCCATGACTAACAGAATTATCCATATTAAACCCTGCGTGCCGTGACCAACAAAAACAATTGACAACGTAACTGGACGCAATAGTGTCTCTGATGTCCACAGAAAACTGATACTCATGGATAGTACTCTGTGCAAAGCTCGTCCAGTGCGGGTCAAGGGTTTGCCGCGGCAGCAGAGCTATAAGCTTCAAGAGAAGGACGACTTCGTACTAATCAGCTGAGGCGCTAAAACCATAGATACTGTACAATCTAAGCATCTGCTCATAGTCCAGCTTTTTTACAGTTAGACTTATTAACTACTCAGGTTTTTAGCGTGTGATTTTAGTAGTTTCTGCCTCCTGTAGTTATGGAGATGAACAAAACAAGGCTTGAATCAGAACGTCCATCCCCAAAGCTGGTGGGCCACCCCGGGGATGGCCCCCCCGTTTGATTTAGAGTAAAATATAATATCCTTTAGTGTGGTTGTGTAACAGTGGTCCATTCTATTACTGTCTCAGGGATGGCAGCGTTGTATGTTGAGTAATACGTATTGAGGAACCTTGCATGTTGTCTGTGGGATTTTGCAGTTCACAGAACAAGGAGATTGGCTTTATTAGAAAGTCACCGAGAATGATTTTAAAAAGGGAGTCCGATGTAATTGGTTGGTTCTGTAATAAAGTAACTGAAAAATCTCTAGGTGGTCATGTAAAACAAAACCCTTTTTACTTGCTCTGTTTACAGCGGTTATTTGGGGCACATGTTATTTAAATGCTAATGAGCTCTTGCCTCACCCGCCTCTCTTTCTGTGAAAGAGTATAGGCGATTTGCAAGACTAATTAAAAAAATCAAGTGTAAGAATTCTTCTGGAAGTTGCAGCTGGATCACAAACAATGGGTTAATGATCTATCCTTGAATTTTACATTCTTAACACAAAACATGCTTGAAATTGTCCCTCATTGAAAGCAGTCGGAGTAAAATTATTGGCTCAGGACATAAATTAAGTTAGGTTGTCTTCTGTGGTGTATTACCAACAAAAATAAAAACAAATGCACTGCGTCCTCACTGTGGTCCCTGATCGTGTCAGGAGGCAATTAACCACTCTTCTACATTACAAAACTGCAAAACACCTACATTGCTTACAAGCCATTTGCCGCTTACAAGCTGCTAACGTTTAGAATGAGAAATGACGGACTTAGTTAATAACTGGATAGAGGGATGTACACAGAAACCATTACTAATACTCGACCGCTTCAGCGAGTGGTGGGTTGGCCTCTGGAGTAATTTAAATTTGCGCTTTCAAAAAATTTACGCCCAGACAAGCAAAATGGAACTTAATAATTTGAGACTGTTTATGTTTTCCTTTGAGATGAAAAATATGGTTGAATTTGAATGGATTTTACATGTATTGGGGTGGCTGCGTCCACACACATTTGCATTCCTAATGTTTCCTTGTAAAAGTAAAAAAGAATCTTATTTTTTTTTTTTTTCAAAGTAAGTGATGAAGGGATTGTCAACAATTCTGACAGGGAGACAGTCCAGCGTTGGAACTGTTTTGAGAATACTGTAAGGTTAACCCTGCATGGTTTAGGTTTGAAAATGAAAAGATTGATAGAATAATTGACAGTTGTAAAACATTAGAAATTTAGGAAAAGTAATCAAAAAAGTAAATCAGGATGTAATGCCGTTAAAAAAAAAATTGACTTTAATAAAGTAACTGAAAAGTTACACTACTTATTACATTTTAAGGTACTTTAGGTTAAATCTTTAACCATGACATTCAAAGAACCTTCCCAACACGTTACAAGGTGATCTCCATCTCCTGGATTGATGATTGAAATGTAGCTCATATTTGCTCTTTTTCACATTATACTTATTTTGCATCTATGGTTGCCTTACTGAGGGGAGTCTTTGGACCCTCCTGTACAGAATTTTCGTGGTGGTCCCTCCCTCATATAAATATAGAGTCAGTTGGGTCTGGCTTTAAATACTAGCCAGTTGTTACATAGTGGCGCCCAAAGAGGGACCTTCAGGGGTTTATAATCTTTGGTGTCAACTACACACTTTCAGTGGTGGAGGTAACGAATTACAACTACTCACGTTACTGTAATTAAGTAGTTTATTCG
>NC_056580.1:4112613-4127613 GCF_018340385.1 Cyprinus carpio
CACTCTGCTGTAAACCCCCCCCAATGGGACTCAACCCACAATCCCTGGTTTTGGGGGCCAGTGCCTTATCCTTTGGCCACTGGGGCGTTAGGCAACTTTCCCTTTTAATTCTGCATCTCATTCAGGAGGCCTTTAAAATACACACACCTGTCTTCTAGATGAATGACAAAAAAAAGAGGACAAAGATTTTCATGACCAGGCTTTGGGTGCTGCCCCTTATTGAGACTCAGGCATGTCTGAAGTTAAAGAAGAAACAGCAGAGAGAGGTTTCCATCCATCAACCTCTGGTTAGGCCTAGGGACTCCCTTTTGCTGGCGCCACCTGCTGTAAATCCCCAAACCTGCTAACTTGCCCTTTTAAATTCTATTCTATCAGGAGGCCTTCTAAAATACACACACACAGGTTCTGGATGAAAAAACTAGCTGCCAGAGACGCGCCGATGCCTTTTTCATGTTGAATCACAAGGGTTAAGCCATTTAGACCACATCTAGAGTGTAGGAGAGTCGTACGCCAGAGATGGTGCCGAACCGCCAGAAGCCTCTCATGCCTGCATCACATGCACGCTTCCGCTGCGCACAACTCTAGAGTAAGTGACTCCAAGATGGACTATAACACAGTGCAATCCCCGTTTGTTAGCAACAGGGACCAGTGCATTTAGACATTAGGAACCACTGCGGGCTATTATGCAGGCAGCTAACTTACCTTGCCCTTTTGCGACTTCTGACATCTTCATTCTGGAGAGAGTCTTTAAAAACAAATGGCAGCAGACGTTCTTCTGGGATGAAACAACTTGACGTGAGGAAGGACCAAGCGTTGCTCACGACCAGGCCAGACGAGGTAGCCCATAGTATGCCCGCTTTTTTGGGACTTCCAGGCGTCATAAGTACTAGAAGTTAGAAAAACTATTAGCAGAGGACTGGTTTAAATCCATTCGACCTCTGGGTTATGGCCCTAGACCCTTGCGCTGCCGCCACTCGGCTGTAGAAGACCACGGCAGGTGGGCACCACGAACACACGCTCCGCCACTCTGAATCTAGGAGGCTGGTGGATTAGCGCCATAGGCCACTGGGGAATCCGCTATGTTAGGCCAGTTAACGTTTTGCCCGTTTAATTCTCCATCTTGTAATCACGCAGACTTTAAATACAACGTCACTACAGCCTTCTTCTTAATGAACTGAACTACTCCATAATGAGGGTGAACCAAGCGAAAAGAGACCAGGCGTGGAAGGGACCGTGTGATGCCTATTTTGTTAAGCACTCAGCGACTTGCTATACGCAAGTAAAACCTCCATTAAGTCATGAGGATGGTTTCAAACTCATGCCATCGACCATAGCTCTAGAGATACGGGTCCATGCACGCTTCACGCTGGCTAAACTCTGCTGTCAACCGGGCATTATAGGACTCGCACCCACAATCCATGCTGGTTTAGAGGGACAAAAGCCCGAGAGCCATTAGCCACATCGATATCACCAGATCTAAGAATACCCGTTTAACACTGCAACTCATCCATGTAGACTTGAAGTAAAATACGAAACACCAAGTCTTGTTCCATTTAATGACGACGAGCTGGGAAGGATTATAATTTTCTTGTCAGGGCAAATAAACTCTGGATCTGCCACGAACGTATTGATAGACTTAGGCTTCTCTTAGAAAGTTCAGAAGAGCCTTGCAGAATAAGGTTCCCATACAGCACACAGTCTTCGATGAATGGGCCCATGCACTCTTCTGCTGAAGAGCGACTCTGACTGTAAATATCAATTCGTGCTGAGAACTTGAACCCACACATCCCTGGCTTCGAAGGCCCAGTGCTTTATTCCATACGGCCACTGGGGCTAGGTTCAGAGGCTAACTAGGCCCTTTTAATTCTATATCTTAATTCAGGAAGGCCTTTTAAAATACACAACAGGCAACAGGCATCTATGGCCATGAAACACACTAGTGAGATGACCATTTAAGTATTTTTTCCGATGGTTGCCATTTTTTAAGCTTTTGTCGCACGGCACCTCTTGACGTTAGAGCATGCTCTAGCAAACAATGGTTGGTTGCATCCATCAAGCTCGGTAGCGTTACGGGCCCAGCAAGGCTTCCGCTCGCGCTCACTGATCTGACTGTACTGATCTCCCCAGATGGGAACTCTAACAAAACTAACTCCCAGGCTGGAAACGCCAGTGCATTTTCCTTCTAGCCGCTGGGGATAATCACAAACCAGCAGCTAACTTGGCCTTTATGAAAATTTATAGATCGGTATTTCAGGAAGCTTTAAAATAACTTACACACAGTCTTCTGGATTGAAGGCATGACTCACTATGAGAGGGACCAGAATGTGGATGTTGCCCCTTTTTTTTAAGCATTTAGGGCACGTCTCAAAGTTAAAAAGTCTTAGCAGAGGGATGGTTTCGATCTCCATCAACCTCTGGGTTATGGGCCCGAGCACGCTTCCGCTGCGCCACTTCTGCCTGTAAGTGTGTTCCAGATGGGACTCTAACACACAAGGGCCCAGGCTTTGGAACGCCAGTGCCCATTTCCTTTAGGCCCGCTGGGGCTATTATGCAGCAGGCTAACTTGCCCTTTTAATTCTTCATCTTATTCAGGAAGCTTTTACTTACACCAACTCTACACAACAGTCTTCTGGATGAATGACTACTATGAGAGGACCAAGCTGTGGATGTTTGCCCCTTTTTTGGAAGCATTAGGCACGTCTCAAAGTTAAAAAGTCTTAGCAGAGGATGGTTTCGATCCATCGACCTCTGGGTTATGGGCCCAGCACGCTTGTGCTGCGCCACTCTGCTGTAAATCAATCCTGCTGGGACTTGAACCCACAATCCCTGGCTTCGAAGGCCAGTGCCTTATCCATAAGGCCACTGGGGCTGGGGTGCAGCAGCTAACTTGCCCTTTTAATTCTATATCTTATTCAGGAGGCCTTTAAAATACACACACACAGGCTTCTGGATGAACGCACTACTATGAGAGGACCAAGCTTTTCATGTTGCCCAGGCATTTTTTTAAGCATTTAGGCACATCTTGAAGTTAAAGAGTCTTAGCAGAGGATGGTTTCGATCCATCGACCTCTGGGTTATGGGCCCAGCACGCTTCCGCTGCGCCACTCTGCTGTAAGTGATCCCAGATAGGACTCTAAAACACAATATCCGTGGCTTAGAACGCCAGTGCCTTTTCCATTAGGCCACTGGGGGCTGTTTTGTGGCAGCTAACTTGCCCTTTTAATTCCACATCTTGTGCCAAGCTTTCCACTAAAATACAAACAAAGATTCCCCTTTATTAACAACTATGAGAGGACCAAGCTTTTCACGACCAGACAGTGGATGTTGCCCCTTTTTGGGGACTCAGGCAAATCGAATCTAGAAGTTAAAAACTCTTAGCAGAGGATGGTTTCAATCCATCGACCTCTGGGTTATGGGCCCCAGCACGCTTCCGCTGCGCCACTCTGCTGTAAACCACCCCAGATGGGACTCGAACCCACAATCCCTGGCTTAGGAGGCCAGTGCCTTATCCATTAGGCCACTGGGGGCTGTTAGGCAACTTACCCTTTTAATTCTGCATCTCACTTCAGGAGGCCTTTAAAATACACACACCAAGTCGTCTAGATGAATGACAAAAAAGAGAGGACAAAGATTTTCATGACCAGGCTCTGGATGCTGCCCCTTTATTGGAGACTCAGGCATGTCTGGAAGTTTAAAAGAAGAAACAGCAGAGAGAGGTTTCCATCCATCAGACCTCTGGGTTATGGGCCAGGCACGCTTCTGCTGCGCCACTCTGCTGTAAATCAATCCTGCTGGGACTTGAACCCCACAATCCCTGGCTTCGAAGGCCAGTGCCTTATCCATAAGGCCACTGGGGCTAGGGCGCAGCAGCTAACTTGCCCTTTTAATTCTATATCTTATTCAGGAGGCCTTTAAAATACACACACACACAGGCTTCTGGATGAACAACTATGAGAGGACCAAGCTTTTCATGTTGCACATTTTTTTTAAGCATTTAGGCACATCTTGAAGTTAAAGAGTCTTAGCAGAGGATGGTTTTGGCTTCCATCCATCAAGCTCTGAAATACGGGCCCAGCACGCTTCCGCTGCGCCACTCTGCTGTAAGTGATTCCAGATTGGACTCTAACACACACAATCCCAGGCTTGGAACGCCAGTGCATTTTCCTTTAGGCCGCTGGGGCTATTATGCAGCAGTAACTTGCCCTTTTAATTCTTCATCTTATTCAGGAAGCTTTTAAAATACTTTACACACAGTCTTCTGGATGAATGACTACTATGAGAGGACCAAGCTGTGGATGTTGCCCCTTTTTTTAAGCATTTAGGCACGTCTCAAAGTTAAAAAGTCTTAGCAGAGGATGGTTTCGATCCATTGACCTCTGGGTTATGGGCCCAGCACGCTTCCGCTGCGCCACTCTGCTGTAAGTGATCCCTGATTGGATTCTAACACACAATCCCTGGCTTAAAAAACGCCAGTGCCTTTTCCATTAGGCCACTGGGGCTGTTTTGTGGCAGCTAACTTGCCCTTTTAATTCTACATCTTGTTTGTGAGGCCTTTAAAATACAAACACAGATTCTTCTGGATGAACAACAACTACTATGAGAGGACCAAGCTTTTCACGACCAGGCTGTGGAAGTTGCCCTTTTTTTTGGGGACCTCAGGCACGTCTAGAAGTTAAAAACTCTTAGCAGAGTATGGTTTCGATCCATCGACCTCTGGGTTATGGGCCCAGCACGCTTCCGCTGCGCCACTCTGCTGTAAGTGATCCCTGATTGGACTCTAACACACAATCCGTGGCTTAGAACGCCAGTGCCTTTTCCATTAGGCCACTGGGGCTGTTTTGTGGCAGCTAACTTGCCCTTTTAATTCTACATCTTGTTTGTGAGGCCTTTAAAATACAAACACAGATTCTTCTGCATGAACAACTACTATGAGAAAACCAACCCTTTCACGACCAGGCTGTGGAAGTTGCCCCTTTTTTGGGGACTCAGGTACGTCTAGAAGTTAAAAACTCTTAGCAGAGTATGGTTTCGATCCATCGACCTCTGGGTTATGGGCCCAGCACGCTTCCGCTGCGCCACTCTGCTGTAGACCACCCCAGATGGGACTCGAACCCACAATCCCTGGCTTAGGAGGCCAGTGCCTTATCCATTAGGCCACTGGGGCTGTGTAGGCAGTAGGCAACTTACCCTTTTTAATTCTGCATCTCATTCAGGAGGCCTTAAGGCCTTAAAATACACACACCAAGTCTTCTAGATGAATGACAAAAAAGAGGGGACAAAGATTTTCATGACCAGGCTTTGGATGCTGCCCCTTTATTGGAGACTCAGGCATGTCTGGAAGTTAAAGAAGAAACAGCAGAGAGAGGTTTCTATCCATCAACCTCTGGGTTATGGGCCCAGGACTCTTCTGCTGCGCCACTCTGCTGTAAATCAATCCTTCTGGGACTTGAACCCACAATCCCTGGCTTCGAAGGCCAGTGCCTTATCCATAAGGCCACTGGGGCTGGGGTGCAGCAGCTAACTTGCCCTTTTAATTCTATATCTTATTCAGGAGGCCTTTAAAATACACACACACAGGCTTCTGGATGAACGACTACTATGAGAGGACCAAGCTTTTCATGTTGCACATTTTTTTAAGCATTTAGGCACATCTTCAAGTTAAAGAGTCTTAGCAGAGGATGGTTTCGATCCCATCGACCTCTGGGTTATGGGCCCAGCACGCTTCCGCTGCGCCACTCTGCTGTAAGTGATCCCAGATAGGACTCTAACACACAATCCGTGGCTTAGAACGCCAGTGCCTTTTCCCATTAGGCCACTGGGGCTGTTTTGTGGCAGCTAACTTGCCCTTTTAATTCCACATCTTGTTCAGGAGGCTTTTTGTAAAATACAAACACAGAGTCTTCTGGATGAACAACTATGAGAGGACCAAGCTTTTCACGACCAGACAGTGGATGTTGCCCCTTTTTTGGGGACTCAGGCGCATCTAGAAGTTAAAAACTCTTAGCAGAGGATGGTTTCAATCCATCGACCTCTGGGTTATGGGCCCAGCACACTTGCGCTGCGCCACTCTGCTGTAAACCACTGCAGGTGGGACACGAACCCACACCACCTGGAATAGGAGGCCTGGGATTTACCCATTAGGCCACTGGGGCTGCTATGCAGTAGTTGACTTGCCCTTTTAATTCTCCATCTTAATCAGGAGACATTTAAAACAACGTCATACAGCCTTCTTGATGAACGACTACTATGAGAGGACCGAGCTGTGCCCCTTTTGTTAAGCACTCAGGCGCTTCTAGAAGCTAAAACCTCTTAGCAGAGGATGGTTTCCATCCATCAAGCTCTGAGATACGGGCCCAGAACGCGTCCGCTGCGCCACTCTGCTGTAAGTGATTCCAGATTGGACTCTAACACACAATCCCAGGCTTGGAACGCCAGTGCATTTTCCTTTAGGCCGCTGGGGCTATTATGCAGCAGCTAACTTGCCCTTTTAATTCTTCATCTTATTCAGGAAGCTTTTAAAAATACTTACACACCGTCTTATGGATGAATGACTACTATGAGAGGACCAAGCTGTGGATGTTGCCCCTTTTTTTAAGCATTTAGGCACGTCTCAAAGTTAAAAAGTCTTAGCAGAGGATGGTTTTCGATCCATCGACCTCTGGGTTATGGGCCCAGCACGCTTCCGCTGCGCCACTCTGCTGTAAGTGATTCCTGATTGGATTGTAACACACAATCCCTGGCTTAAAACGCCAGTGCCTTTTCCATTAGGCCACTGGGGCTGTTTTGTGGCAGCTAACTGCCCTTTTAATTCTACATCTTGTTTGTGAGGCCTTTAAAAATACAAACACAGATTCTTCTGGATGAACAACTACTATGAGAGGACCAAACTTTTCACGACCAGGCTGTGGAAGTTGCCCCTTTTTTTGGGGACTCAGGCACGTCTAGAAGTTAAAGACTCTTAGCAGAGGATGGTTTCGATCCATCGACCTCTGGGTTTATGGGCCCAGCACGCTTCCGCTGCGCCACTCTGCTGTAAGTGATCCCTGATTGGATTCTAACACACAATCCCTGGCTTTAAAACGCCAGTGCCTTTTCCATTAGGCCACTGGGGCTGTTTTGTGGCAGCTAACTTGCCCTTTTAATTCTACATCTTGTTTGTGAGGCCTTTAAAATACAAACACAGATTCTTCTGGATGAACAACTACTATGAGAGGACCAAGCTTTTCACGACCAGGCTGTGGAAGTTGCCCCTTTTTTGGGGACTCAGGCACGTCTAGAAGTTAAAAACTCTTAGCAGAGGATGGTTTCGATCCATCGACCTCTGGGTTATGGGCCCAGCACGCTTCCGCTGCGCCACTCTGCTGTAGACCACCGAGATGGGACTCGAACCCACAATCCCTGGCTTAGGAGCACAGATCCATATCCATTAGGCCACTGGGGCTGTTAGGCAGTATGCAACTTACCCTTTTAATTCTGCATCTCATTCAGGAGCCTTTAAAATACACACACCAAGTCTTCTAGATGAATGACAAAAAAGAGGGGACAAAGATTTTCATGACCAGGCTTTGGATGCTGCCCCTTTTTATTGGAGACTCAGGCATGTCTGGAAGTTAAAGAAGAAACAGCAGAGAGAGGTTTCTATCCATCACCCTCTGGGTTATGGGCCCAGGACTCTTCTGCTGTGCCACTCTGCTGTAAATCAATCCTGCTGGGACTTGAACCCACAATCCCTGGCTTCGAAGGCCAGTGCCTTATCCATAAGGCCACTGGGGCTGGGGTGCAGCAGCTAACTTGCCCTTTTAATTCTATATCTTATTCAGGAGGCCTTTAAAATACACACACACGGGCTTCTGGATGAACGACTACTATGAGAGGACCAAGCTTTTCATGTTGCACATTTTTTAAGCATTTAGGCACATCTTGAAGTTAAAGAGTCTTAGCAGAGGATGGTTTCGATCAATCGACCTCTGGGTTATGGGCCCCAGCACGCTTCCGCTGCGCCACTCTGCTGTAAGTGATCCCAGATAGGACTCTAACACACAATCCGTGGCTTAGAACGCCAGTGCCTTTTCCATTAGGCCACTGGGCTGTTTGTGGCAGCTAACTTGCCCTTTTAATTCCACATCTTGTTCAGGAGGCTTTTAAAATACAAACACAGAGTCTTCTGGATGAACAACTATGAGAGGACCAAGCTTTTCACGACCAGACAGTGGATGTTGCCCCTTTTTTGGGGACTCAGGCGCATCTAGAAGTTAAAAACTCTTAGCAGAGGATGGTTTCGATCCATCGACCTCTGGGTTATGGCCCAGCACACCTGCGCTGCGCCACTCTGCTGTAAAACACTGCAGGTGGGACACGAACCCACACCACCTGGAATAGGAGGCCTGGGATTTACCCATTAGGCCACTGGGGCTGCTATGCAGTAGTTAACTTGCCCTTTTAATTCTCCATCTTAATCAGAAGACAGGTTTAAAAAAACGTCATACAGCCTTCTTGATGAACGACTACTATGAGAGGACCGAGCTGTGCCCCTTTTGTTAAGCACTCAGGCGCTTCTAGAAGTTAAAACCTCTTAGCAGAGGATGGTTTCCATCCATCAAGCTCTGAGATACGGGCCCAGAACGCGTCCGCTGCGCCACTCTGCTGTAAGTGATTCCAGATTGGACTCTAACACACAATCCCAGGCTTGGAACGCCAGTGCATTTTCCTTTAGGCCGCTGGGGCTATTATGCAGCAGCTAACTTGCCCTTTTACTTCTTCATCTTATTCAGGAAGCTTTTAAAAATACTTACACACAGTCTTCTGGATGAATGACTACTATGAGAGGACCAAGCTGTGGATGTTGCCCCTTTTTTTAAACATTTAGGCACGTCTCAAAGTTAAAAAGTCTTAGCAGAGGATAGTTTCGATCCATCGACCTCTGGGTTATGGGCCCAGCACGCTTCCGCTGCGCCACTCTGCTGTAAGTGATCCCTGATTGGATTCTAAACACACAATCCCGGCTTTAAAACGCCAGTGCCTTTTCCATTAGGCCACTGGGGCTGTTTTGTGGCAGCTAACTTGCCCTTTTAATTCTACATCTTGTTTGAGAGGCCTTTAAAAATACAAACACAGATTCTTCTGGATGAACAACTACTATGAGAGGACCAAGCTTTTCACGACCAGGGGCCTGTTGCACAAAAGTAGGATAAGGGATTAAGCCAGGATATCTTGGTGATCCTGGCTCAATTGATCCCTAATCCGGTTGCACCAAAGCTGGATAGGGGGCAGGAGGATATGTTATGGTATAAATTACCATGGAGATTTATTCTGTGGAGCTAGCCTGCTCCAGACCAGGCTAAATTCCAGGATCTATTTAATCTCATCCCTAATGTCAGTCAGCAGTCGCCACAAATGGAAACACCAATAGTTATTTCACTGCTCACTATACATTGTTATCACATATAACTAGACCCACTGTCATTATTTAACACATTTGTGATCATTAATTTCAATCATTTTGGATAAATAATGATTTTTAGATGATGTTGCTATCATTAGATAATTTACAGTTTCCCATAGACTATAAGGCTATATATAAAATGATAGAATATTAGGGCCACAGAGGGAAAAAAAGACAAGTCATAATATTGTAACCAGTTGTTTTAAAGGAGGAGACAGTTGTTAAAATGACAGATGTGGGGCGTTTCGTGAAATTGTACTTCAGTATGGTTTCATAAACTGAGACATGCTGATGTGCCAGAATATGAAGTATCACATTGTCATAACTATCAAAACTGTAAAAAGAATGTTGCTTTTCTGCAGAAAGAACCAGCCTCATAAATTTATGACTTTATCCTTTTTCCTCAGTGGGGCCCTAGTACTCTGTCATATAAACAAATACACATTCCATATGAATATAAAAACACAATGTGTAACATTATGTTCCTTTATTGAATAAGGACAAAAAGCAGGTAAACTATCAGCTCCTTTCGAAACTGAAGTCACAGTGACTCTACAAGATGGAAAGCACAGAATCAAAGCATATTATACAAAATGATACATACACATTCAAAAGGTCTGTATATAACACACCCTGCATGTCTGCACACTAAAATAAATGCAGAACAAATCCATACACATCAACTGAACAGACAAATGAATGGATGCAGTAGCCTCCCTGCAGCCTTGTATTACACACAGTATACCGCACAAACATCATAAGAGGCCAAATTCGTAAAAAAACCAACCCAAAAAAAACCTATTCCCTCTGCCACAGCAGGACATTTTTTACCTAAATTGAAAGCACACATACTAACTAAAATAATTCAACACATATTGGTCCCTCAGCAGCCGACCACTGTCGTCATCAGGGAAAGATTGCCGGATTGTCCCAGTCCATGGCTGGTGGCACTCTGGGGGCCCTCTCCTTCCTCAGGCAGGCCACATTGTGGAGGACAGCACAAGCCACAGTAATATCACATGCCCTAACAGGGTTGACCCTTAATTTGTGAAGGCAGTGAAAGCGTGCCTTCAGGAGGCCAAAGGTCATTTCAACTCTGGCCCTGGTCCTGGCATGGGCATGGTTGTAGGCCTGCTGTGCTTCCTGGGGGTCTGTGAAAGGTGTCAGGAGAAAAGGCTGGCAGCCATACCCCCTGTCTCCCAGCAAACACACCAGAGAATTCACCTGTCAACACAAAATCTCATCATTACTACCTCATAAACACAGTGATATTGACACAGCCATGATGGTTATAAATAGGGGTTGTGTGGCTTACCTTGTGATAGGCACTGATAGATTTCAGAGGCCCGAAAGATTCTGGAGTCATGGACTGAGCCAGGCCATTTTGCCACAACATTGCTGATCACACAGTCAGCATTGCAGACCATCTGAAATCATAAGATGAGGAATATTACACCAATCAATGCACATCATTGGCAATGCAGAGTGTTCGTCAATGGACAATATCAAAAAGTTATGTTCACCTGAACATTAATGCTGTGAAAGGATTTCCTATCACAAAATCGGCCTCATGGGCACCTGAGGGGGCTTTTATCCTTATGTGTGTGCAGTCCACTGCACCAATGACATTGGGGAAACCTGTCACACAAAGTAATGAGTATCCTACTATGTGTTAACAGTTGTCCTGTAATTTGTAGATCCTCTTACCTGCAATCCTATAGAACTCCTCTTTCATGTCACAGAGTCTTCTGTGGCCAGGGAAGGAGATGAAGACATCTGCTAATGCTTTGATAGCCAGACACACACTCCTTATTGTGCGGCAAATTGTGGCCTTGTTCAGCTGTTCTGCATCCCACTGAGTACAGGAAGGCTCCACTAGCAAAAAAGCGCAAGGCCACACAAACCATTTGCTCCACACTCAGTGCATGGCTCCGTGCAGTGCGGTGCTTAATCCTGGGACCCAGTAGTCTGCATAGATACCGGATGCCATCTGCAGAAAACCTGTATCTTTCATATAGATGGTCATCAGGGAAGGCCAGTGGGTCCAACCGGTCCCTGAAGACCCTTTCTCGCCTGAAGGCTCTCCTCAGCACAAGTGCTTCTTCATCCACCACATCTCGCAAGAATGGGCATGCCATTGTCAGAGCAGAAAGGAACACACAATTTTGGGCCTTCATATAGGCTAGTGGCCACACCTGGTGCTGGGGGAGTGGGAAAAAGAGGCCGGTGCCTTATAACGATGACTTGGTTGTACTGATTGCTGTGAAAATAAAAAATACCTTAGAAAAGATGCCTCCGTCCTGTGTGCTCACAATAAGAGCTCATATGTCATGGCTCACTTGACTTTACGAGAATATACCTAATTTTTATTTTGAGCTGTGTCATCTTCTTGGAGCTGGGGGAGGAAAGAAAAATAATGATTAATACATTTGTGTTACAGTTAGCATACAGTGTACATTGAAGGCATATCTCACCTCCCTCTCAAGTTTTTTTATTTCAAGGTCCAGTTTCCTAATTGTCCTCTTTTTTATTTCGGACTCCAGTGCAAGATTTTCTATCTTTTCTTCTTGTACTGAATGTCTATGTCTGCCAGTTCTATTTGGCACCGGAGGTGGTTGCCATACAACTTTCTGATAGCTTGTGAGCTCTGTGAACACAATACAATTAGCGCAGCTGGAATTTGGCAGGATGTGGTGTCCTTTTACTAATACGCACTATGTTGCCAGGCTGGTTTTCCCACTGTATAGCATCTGGGTCCTGTAAAAGAAATTAGATTTTTTGATTTTGATGAGGACTCCTCACCATTGTAGAGTAAATAGTACTTTCACAGTCTTAACATGATACCTCATGCCTTCTGGAATCCACAGAGATGGTCTCCTCCTCCTCATCATCGTCTCCATCATGTGCTGTTGCTGCTGCACTGGGGCTTTCACCCTATCACATTTAATCGGATTCATATTGAAGCTAGTAGACAAGACATGCCAGGCCTACAGTATGCCTTTGATGGAGTACTCACTGGATCAGCATCGTCTGGTGCTTGTGCTGGTGGCTCTAACAGGAACACAGTGCTGCCAGACACTGCAAGGCAATAGGTAAAACCAAAGTCAGGGACAGTCCAAATTGATTCATCAATATTGAATGTGGTTGTATTCCATGTAGAGATGGAAGGACATACCTTGAATGAAGCGGGTGGCATCTTGGGAGGAACCTATGCTCGTCTCTTTCCCCCCAGGGATCCCCTCTAAGACGGGCCTGCCTTTATTTAGCTCCAAGGCCATGTCCTCTGCTGGGGTAAGGTCAGCCTTTGGTGACCCACCACCCGTGCCTTGTCTGTGGGTATTCTTTTTCACTGCTAAAACAGTACAGACAATGTGTGAGCAGGCACCTTCTGGGTACAATATATGCTTGTGCTTTGTTAAATATTAGTCAGGGACCATACCATTCTGCAGAATGTTCTTGTATTTGATTTTGACCTGCTGCCATGTCCGTTTTGGGCCCGTTCATGTTTAATCTACATCACACGCACACACACACACACATTTCTTTATCACAAGAACATTTAATGGAGTCACACTGACAAAAAATGACTTGGTATTTTTGTATTGTTTTCAACAAAAATATAAAAAAAAAAAAAAAAAAAAAACTAAAGATGTATTTTCTTGATTTTCTAAATGACCTAGCAAAATAAGTATAGGTTTAGACCAAAAATATAAACTTCAAGTAAATGTGTGCTTAAAACAAGCAAAAAATTTAAATATCTGTCAATATAATAAGAAAAATTCTCTTGAAATAAGTTTACCTTTTTCCATAAACACTTACTTTTAGAAAAGTTCTCTTGTTTCACTGGCAGAGTTTTTTGCTTATTTCCTAGGTTATTTTGCTCTAGAAAATATTTAAGATTTTTTTTTTTAGATATTTTTTTTTTGACTGAAAACAAGACAAAAATACTAAGTAAGAAAGACATTTTTGCAGTGCAGTGAGCAAAAACGACCTTGGGTCCTTTGAAAGGCGCTATATAAATTAAAGTGATCATTATTATAGCTCATCTATGTATTCAAGAAAATTTTATTTATATAGCACTTTTCACAATTGTTTCATTCTGTCAAAGCTGCTTTACATTAATAAAAGCAGGGGAAACACAAAAAAAACCGGTGGACAGCATAATAAGCAGAGTACAACGGCTAAGATTAAACCGTACTGAGCGTAGTAACGTAAAATAATAATGTAAGGCTTTAATAATAATAATATATCATAGCTTTATACAGTGTGATGGAGTTACGTTACACAATTTCACTCATATATGCAGTGCATTTCAATAAAAAAAATTTAACCGTTTCATAATTACAGTACAACTGCGTTTTTTGGAGATGTGAATTAAATATTTGATTTGTAATTGTGATGTTTCAGCGGAGCGGTGAGTGTGTGTAATTGTGCACTACTTACGCATTCAGGCGGTCTGCAATACTTTGCCACGCTTTTTCTCTTTGCTTTATCACTGTGGCGGTGTTGCCTTTCTTCTTAATTATATCTTTTACCTCCTCGTATGCCTCCATGAGGATTTGTGGTTCCGACGGGGAAAAGTACGCGGCTCTAGTTGCCATGGTAAATCAGTTAATCTGTGATCTGTGAGCCGTGGGTATACAGGATTGGTTTCACTTTGAGTGATCCTGGCTTGGTCTTTGTGCAGCGCGCACATGTTTTGGCTTATTGAGCTCAGCTGAGTCATTTATCCAGGAATTGTGCAACAGGCCCCTGCTGTTCCCTTTTTTGGGGGACTCAGGCACGTCTAGAAGCTTAAAAACTCTTAGCAGAGGGAGGTTGATCCATCGCCTCATCGGGGTATGGGTCCTTTGCCTTATCCATTAGGCCACTGGGGCTGTTAGGCAACTTACCCTTTTAATTCTGCATCTCATTCAGGAGGCCTTTAAAATACACACACCAAGTCTTCTAGATGAATGACAAAAAAAGAGAGGACAAAGATTTTCATGACCAGGCTTTGGATGCTGCCCCTTTATTGGAGACTCAGGCATGTCTGGAAGTTAAAGAAGAAAAAGCAGAGAGAGGTTTCCATCCATCAACCTCTGGGTTATGGGCCCAGGACTCTTCTGCTGCGCCACTCTGCTGTAAATCAATCCTGCTGGGACTTGAACCCACAATCCCTGGCTTCGAAGGCCAGTGCCTTATCCATAAGGCCACTGGGGCTAGGGTGCAGCAGCTAACTTGCCCTTTTAATTCTATATCTTATTCAGGAGGCCTTTAAAATACACACACACAGGCTTCTGGATGAACAACTATGAGAGGACCAAGCTTTTCATGTTGCACATTTTTTTAAGCATTTAGGCACATCTTGAAGTTAAAGAGTCTTAGCAGAGGATGGTTTCCATCCATCAAGCTCTGAGATACGGGCCCAGCACGCATCCGCTGCGCCACTCTGCTGTAAGTGATTCCAGATTGGACTCTAACACACAATCCCAGGCTTGGAACGCCAGTGCATTTTCCTTTTGGCCGCTGGGGCTATTATGCAGCAGCTAACTTGCCCTTTTAATTCTTCATCTTAT
>NC_056580.1:4132613-4137613 GCF_018340385.1 Cyprinus carpio
CGGGCCCAGAACGCGTCCGCTGCGCCACTCTGCTGTAAGTGATTCCAGATTGGACTCTAACACACAATCCCAGGCTTGGAACACCAGTGCATTTTCCTTTAGGCCGCTGGGGCTATTATGCAGCAGCTAACTTGCCCTTTTAATTCTTCATCTTATTCAGGAAGCTTTTAAAATACTTACACAAAGTCTTCTGGATGAATGACTACTATGAGAGGACCAAGCTGTGGATGTTGGCCCCTTTTTTTAAGCATTTAGGCACGTCTCAAAGTTAAAAAGTCTTAGCAGAGGATGGTTTCGATCCATCGACCTCTGGGTTATGGGCCCAGCACGCTTCCGCTGCGCCACTCTGCTGTAAGTGATCCCTGATTGGATTCTAACACACAATCCCTGGCTTAAAACGCCAGTGCCTTTTCCATTAGGCCACTGGGGCTGTTTTGTGGCAGCTAACTTGCCCTTTTAATTCTACATCTTGTTTGAGAGGCCTTTAAAATACAAACACAGATTCTTCTGGATGAACAACTACTATGAGAGGACCAAGCTTTTCACGACCAGGCTGTGGAAGTTGCCCCTTTTTTGGGGACTCAGGCACGTCTAGAAGTTAAAAACTCTTAGCAGAGGATGGTTTCGATCCATCGACCTCTGGGTTATGGGCCCAGCACGCTTCCGCTGCGCCACTCTGCTGTAAACCACCCCAGATGGGACTCGAACCCACAATCCCTGGCTTAGGAGGCCAGTGCCTTATCCATTAGGCCACTGGGGCTGTTAGGCAGTAGGCAACTTACCCTTTTAATTCTGCATCTCATTCAGGAGGCCTTTAAAATACACACACCAAGTCTTCTAGATGAATGACAAAAAAGAGAGGACAAAGATTTTCATGACCAGGCTTTGGATGCTGCCCCTTTATTGGAGACTCAGGCATGTCTGGAAGTTAAAGAAGAAACAGCAGAGAGAGGTTTCCATCCATCAACCTCTGGGTTATGGGCCCAGGACTCTTCTGCTGCACCACTCTGCTGTAAATCAATCCTGCTGGGACTTGAACCCACAATCCCTGGCTTCGAAGGCCAGTGCCTTATCCATAAGGCCACTGGGGCTGGGGTGCAGCAGCTAACTTGCCCTTTTAATTCTATATCTTATTCAGGAGGCCTTTAAAATACACACACACAGGCTTCTGGATGAACGACTACTATGAGAGGACCAAGCTTTTCATGTTGCACATTTTTTTTAAGCATTTAGGCACATCT
Source organism: Cyprinus carpio (assembly GCF_018340385.1). NCBI lineage: Eukaryota > Metazoa > Chordata > Actinopteri > Cypriniformes > Cyprinidae > Cyprinus > Cyprinus carpio. The sequence continues at coordinate 4,133,855 of NC_056580.1, forward strand.
TGAAGTTAAAGAGTCTTAGCAGAGGATGGTTTCAATCCATCGACCTCTGGGTTATGGGCCCAGCACACTTCCGCTGCGCCACTCTGCTGTAAGTGATCCCAGATAGGACTCTAACACACAATCCGTGGCTTAGAACGCCAGTGCCTTTTCCATTAGGCCACTGGGGCTGTTTTGTGGCAGCTAACTTGCCCTTTTAATTCCACATCTTGTTCAGGAGGCCTTTAAAATACAAACACAGAGTCTTCTGGATGAACAACTATGAGATGACCAAGCTTTTCACGACCAGACAGTAGATGTTGCCCCTTTTTTGGGGACTCAGGCGCATCTAGAAGTTAAAAACTCTTAGCAGAGGATGGTTTCAATCCATCGACCTCTGGGTTATGGGCCCAGCACACTTGCGCTGCGCCACTCTGCTGTAAACCACTGCAGGTGGGACACGAACTCACACCACCTGGAATAGGAGGCCTGGGATTTACCCATTAGGCCACTGGGCTGCTATGCAGTAGTTAACTTGCCCTTTTAATTCTCCATCTTAATCAGAAGACATTTAAAACAACCTCATACAGCCTTCTTGATGAACGACTACTATGAGAGGACCGAGCTGTGCCCCTTTTGTTAAGCACTCAGGCGCTTCTAGAAGTTAAAACCTCTTAGCAGAGGATGGTTTCCATCCATCAAGCTCTGAGATACGGGCCCAGCACGCGTCCGCTGCGCCACTCTGCTGTAAGTGATTCCAGATTGGACTCTAACACACAATCCCAGGCTTGGAACGCCAGTGCATTTTCCTTTAGGCCACTGGGGCTGCTATGCAGTAGTTAACTTGCCCTTTTACTTCTTCATCTTATTCAGGAAGCTTTTAAAATACTTACACACAGTCTTCTGGATGAATGACTACTATGAGAGGACCAAGCTGTGGATGTTGCCCCTTTTTTTAAGCATTTAGGCACGTCTCAAAGTTAAAAAGTCTTAGCAGAGGATGGTTTCGATCCATCAACCTCTGGGTTATGGGCCCAGCACGCTTCCGCTGCGACACTCTGCTGTAAGTGATCCCTGATTGGATTGTAACACACAAATCCCTGGCTTAAAACGCCAGTGCCTTTTCCATTAGGCCACTGGGGCTGTTTTGTGGCAGCTAACTTGCCCTTTTAATTCTACATCTTGTTTGAGAGGCCTTTAAAATACAAACACAGATTCTTCTGGATGAACAACTACTATGAGAGGACCAAGCTTTTCACGACCAAGCTGTGGAAGTTGCCCCTTTTTTGGGGACTCAGGCACGTCTAGAAGTTAAAAACTCTTAGCAGAGGATGGTTTCAATCCATCGACCTCTGGGTTATGGGCCCAGCACGCTTCCGCTGCGCCACTCTGCTGTAAACCACCCCAGATGGGACTCGAACCCACAATCCCTGGCTTAGGAGGCCAGTGCCTTATCCATTAGGCCACTGGGGCTGTTAGGCAGTAGGCAACTTACCCTTTTAATTCTGCATCTCATTCAGGAGGCCTTTAAAATACACACACCAAGTCTTCTAGATGAATGACAAAAAAGAGAGGACAAAGATTTTCATGACCAGGCTTTGGATGCTGCCCCTTTATTGGAGACTCAGGCATGTCTGGAAGTTAAAGAAGAAACAGCAGAGAGAGGTTTCCATCCATCAACCTCTGGGTTATGGGCCCAGGACTCTTCTGCTGCGCCACTCTGCTGTAAATCAATCCTGCTGGGACTTGAACCCACAATCCCTGGCTTCGAAGGCCAGTGCCTTATCCATAAGGCCACTGGGGCTGGGGTGCAGCAGCTAACTTGCCCTTTTAATTCTATATCTTATTCAGGAGGCCTTTAAAATACACACACACAGGCTTCTGGATGAACGACTACTATGAGAGGACCAAGCTTTTCATGTTGCACATTTTTTTAAGCATTTAGGCACATCTTGAAGTTAAAGAGTCTTAGCAGAGGATGGTTTCGACCCATCGACCTCTGGGTTATGGGCCCAGCAGCACGCTTCCGCTGCGCCACTCTGCTGTAAGTGATCCCAGATAGGACTCTAACACACAATCCGTGGCTTAGAACGCCAGTGCCTTTTCCATTAGGCCACTGGGGCTGTTTTGTGGCAGCTAACTTGCCCTTTTAATTCCACATCTTGTTCAGGAGGCTTTTAAAATACAAACACAGAGTCTTCTGGATGAACAACTATGAGAGGACCAAGCTTTTCACGACCAGACAGTGGATGGTGCCCCCTTTTTGGGGGACTCAGGCGCATCTAGAAGTTAAAAAACTCTTAGCAGAGGATGGTTTCAATCCATCGACCTCTGGGTTATGGGCCCAGCACACTTGCGCTGCGCCACTCTGCTGTAAACCACTGCAGGTGGGACACGAACCCACACCACCTGGAATAGGAGGCCTGGGATTTACCCATTAGGCCACTGGGGCTGCTATGCAGTAGTTAACTTGCCCTTTCAATAATCCATCAAAATCAGGAGACATTTAAAACAACCTCATACAGCCTTCTTGATGAACGACTACTATGAGAGGACCGAGCTGTGCCCCTTTTGTTAAGCACTCAGGCGCTTCTAGAAGTTAAAACCTCTTAGCAGAGGATGGTTTCCATCCATCAAGCTCTGAGATACGGGCCCAGCACGCGTCCGCTGCGCCACTCTGCTGTAAGTGATTCCAGATTGGACTCTAACACACAATCCCAGGCTTGGAACGCCAGTGCATTTTCCTTTAGGCCGCTGGGGCTATTATGCAGCAGCTAACTTGCCCTTTTAATTCTTCATCTTATTCAGGAAGCTTTTAAAATACTTACACACAGTCTTCTGGATGAATGACTACTATGAGAGGACCAAGCTGTGGATGTTGCCCCTTTTTTTAAGCATTTAGGCACGTCTCAAAGTTTAAAAAGTCTTAGCAGAGGATGGTTTCGATCCATCGACCTCTGGGTTATGGGCCCAGCACGCTTCCGCTGCGCCACTCTGCTGTAAGTGATCCCTGATTGGATTCTAACACACAATCCCTGGCTTAAAACGCCAGTGCCTTTTCCATTAGGCCACTGGGGCTGTTTTGTGGCAGCTAACTTGCCCTTTTAATTCTACATCTTGTTTGAGAGGCCTTTAAAATACAAACACAGATTCTTCTGGATGAACAACTACTATGAGAGGACCAAGCTTTTCACGACCAGGCTGTGGAAGTTGCCCCTTTTTTGGGGACTCAGGCACGTCTAGAAGTTAAAAACTCTTAGCAGAGGATGGTTTCGATCCATCGACCTCTGGGTTACGGGCCCAGCACGCTTCCGCTGCGCCACTCTGCTGTAAACCACCCCAGATGGGACTCCAACCCACAATCCCTGGCTTAGGAGGCCAGTGCCTTATCCATTAGGCCACTGGGGCTGTTAGGCAGTAGGCAACTTACCCTTTTAAATCTGCATCTCATTCAGGAGGCCTTTAAAATACACACACCAAGTCTTCTAGATGAATGACAAAAAAGAGAGGACAAAGATTTTCATGACCAGGCTTTGGATGCTGCCCCTTTATTGGAGACTCAGGCATGTCTGGAAGTTAAAGAAGAAACAGCAGAGAGAGGTTTCCATCCATCAACCTCTGGGTTATGGGCCCAGGACTCTTCTGCTGCACCACTCTGCTGTAAATCAATCCTGCTGGGACTTGAACCCACAATCCCTGGCTTCGAAGGCCAGTGCCTTATCCATAAGGCCACTGGGGCTGGGGTGCAGCAGCTAACTTGCCCTTTTAATTCTATATCTTATT